>NC_092281.1:13669718-13782218 GCF_036320965.1 Panulirus ornatus
TACAGAGTATGTGTTCAAGACAGGTTACAGAGTTATGTGTTCAAGGCAGGTTACAGAGCTATGTGTTCAAGACAGGTTACAGAGTAGGTGTTCAAGACAGGTTACAGAGTTATGTGTTCAAGACAGGTTACAGAGTTATGTATTAAAGACAGGTTACAGAGTTATGTGCTCAAGACAGGTTACAGAGTATGTGTTCAAGGCAAGTCATAGCATGTGGTCAAGGGGGATTGCAGTATGTGGTTCAGGCTTTATTGCTCGTTCATCAGGACATATCATATGGTTACAGCAGATTAAAAGATCCCATAGTACAAAGTGTGTAGTCAGGGCACACTTATGTTTATCTATCTATCTATCTATCTATATGGAAATTCTGTACTCAGCACCCATATCTCCATACCTCTCCACACATCATCCATACTGACCCTCACCCTTGCCATACACCTAACCCTTGGTCTGTCCTCTCTCCTCTCCACCAGATTCACATTCGCCACATTCGTCGTTATTTCCTTATCGTCATTGCTCTCTCAGAATTTAGGACGTCATTTTGGTGTCACGTTCGTCTCCGATTCATGTCTTCCTCTCTATCTCACCCAGATCAGTTATCTTACTGCGCAGTCAGAACTTGTATAGAGTCCCTTTCCACCGTTGGCTCCCGTCTGTCTGTCTGCCTACTGGAGCGCCCACCCAGCAGCAGGAGGCAGAGCTTCACCTGTCAGCAGGTTCATCCACACCTGCATAGTCTCCCTCTTGTCTGTCACGATTTTTCCCAAAGCCATGGCCACTGCGTGTTCGCTAGGTACGTCAGTCCCCCAGTGTTCCCAACGCTTACCATTCACCAGACCCGAACACACCCACCAGGGTGCTCCTTAGTACTGAAACAGGTGTTAGAAATAGCTCTTAGACCCTGGTACCTCTGATATCATTTTCTATCGCCTCTCTCTACCACAGGCCTTGCTTCTTGTTACTTCATAAACTTGTCCCTAAATACTTTTTTACCTTTACAGCTTTCTGATATTCAGCCTTACATTCTACCTTTTATTTTCTATCTTTTATACTTTTGTCCCATGTTTCTCCATTACTGTTTCTTGTACCTTTCCTTTTCCTTTTTTTCCTAGACTTCAACCTATTATTTTTTTTTTACATGACATTCACAATCTGTTTAGAGAATTTTTTCACATATCTTTCATTCCCCTGTATACTCTTGCTTTACATCGAACCCTTGGTATACCGTATGATCCTCTTGCTTTACATCGAACCCTTGGTGTATCGTATGATCAACTCGGCTTCATATTTTATCACATCCTAATCATACCTTCAACACTCTGTCCTCGAGGATTACCTCAGTGAAGAGAGTATGTGGTCGAGGTACATCTACAGTCATCTTGTAGCACCGTCATTTAATACCTGGCTCTCAGTCAATGACCAATATACGATCACCCTCATTCGTCAGTAGACGGTATATGATAAAGTAAGGTGAATGTACTCACGTTCTCGTATTGGACATTGTGTGTGTGTGTGTGTGTGTGTGGGGTGGTCGAGGCACACCCGCGCCAAATTTATTTTGGTACGGTCATATTAATCGCTTGGTTCCGGTTGTGGGCTGCACCGGTACTCACGGTGGTAGGGTGACAGCAAGTGGTCTGGATCGCATATGGTCTGGTTGTGTAGGGCAGCGGTCGGCGCAGACGGTGAACCACAGACCTCTGGGTCAGACCAGGGCGCTGGCAGGGGATACGCCACATTTAGCAGGCCTACGAGAGAAGAGAAGGGCAACATATGTGAAATAAACTCTTACCTGATACGTGCCTGATATCTTGATACCTGCCTGATAATTTCCCTGATAACAGCTTGACTAATATAATATATTGATAGTTCTGTTCTCGACTTAGTGGTTTTTGCATTTACATGGCGTATACTGACACAACAGGAATACTTTTCTTTGTGTTTGTTGCTGTTGATAAAGGTTTCATATACATCAGCAAAATTTATGTATTATAATACGCCATATTAAACTCATCCATTGTCTCATAATCTAGTATTGTATAACAGGAGCCACTGTACAGTCAGGGCAGCGGTGCTCCATATGGTAACCTTATCTTGGAAATGGGCAGTTTTCTTTCACCTGTTGCCTCCTCCTTGATCAGACGGTCTGTTTCGAAGAAATTCATTCTTTCGTCGCCAACCCGAACGCCGTTAATTCTAGCGATCGTGAAAAATGCGAAGGGCGACTTGATTTTTCTTGGTTCACTAACTTTTCACAATGCTAACTGTCCTTTACCGAATAGGATGATGCACTTACCCGTCACCGTGGGAAGGAGGGTGAGTAAGGTGACACACAGCGACCCTGACATCTTTCCTCGCCACCGTTCACCGCCGTCGTCCTCCTTGGCATTAGTTGGGCTAGGCTCCTCTTGGGTCACTTACAGGCTGGAATCGACTCATACAGTTGTGCAGTGGAGTCTCAAATATGAATATTCCTCAAGGAAAGGATCTCTCACAGCTTGAGTATGAGTTCCGCACACCGCTGGTACCTCACGCATGATTTATAACTATGGCTTGGTAAGTTAGGTGGTCAGCGATGGCACCACGCGTCTCACTTATCAACGAGGAAGCTTACCACTGGATAGGAATGTGTACTTTCCGTTCCACCCTTGAATTTACCATTCCTTTGGCCACTGCTCGTAACGCGAAACGCCTTGAACACCGTCACAATTAAGTGCGCCACTGTCTCCTTCGTTACCCAGGCTCACTGGGCCAAATATCCACCAGTCGTTTCATGTGGTAGGACACAGCTAGAGGAGAAGTGGACGTCTGGGCGAGTGTTGATGGCGACGTGTAGCTTGTCGGCCCTCGGCCGTATCTTTGTACATTTCCCTTGACCTTCTACTTTACTTTGTTTACCTTCTAGCATCACAGAATTCAGTATGATACCTCAAAGAATTTTTCCAAGAATAAGATGCAGCTTCGCGTATTTTCCTCCAGGACACCTTATGGGATTATATTGAATTTAAAATCAGGTGTTTGTACAAACATATTAGTTTGACTTATCAAGCCCTGGGCTATACAGGATGCCTTAAGCGATAACGGTGAGAAGTGTCCGACTGTCACCTCCCAACACGCCACCACCACTTTGTCCCGCGAAGCCGTCTTGAGTGTTTGGGCATTAAATGGTAGGAATATGTATTTGCCCAAATATATTTCTTTTGTACGTTTTTTGACCCATGGTCGAAACTGAGGACGTATGCTAAAACGGAAAACCACATAAAATAGTGAATATTTTTGATATGTAAACTGCATACATCTGTACACCCAGTCTCCACTTCTGTCTTTCCTCTGTACCTTACCCTGTCCATCCTTTTCCTACCATCTCCTACCGAACTGTTAGGGTTTGTACACATTTTCCTTCATTCCCCAAAACTTACAATGTCGATGAGAAGTTTGGAAGACATCTTTAAGGTTCGCATCTGGATGCTGACCAGTTACTTTTGTGATATATATAGCACTGAAATATATTCGGGCGGAGTTTTTTCCTGAATATATAATTTATATATATATATATATATATATATATATATATATATATATATATATATATATATATATATATATATATATATATATTCGGGAAAAAACTCTGCCCGAATATATTTCACTGCTATACACGGCTAAGCTTTGTTTTGGGTTCAAGCTTAAAACGCTGTCTTGATGAAATCATGGTACATCTAGTCGCTGAGACTAGTTTAGTTAATGGTTTAAGCACCCGCTAAGTGTGCCTCAGGCTATCTCGAGGGATATTATTTTTACTCCTTCAGGCTTCCCCTTTTTGTTAAGAATTTCGTTTTTGGGCGCTGTATTTCTTCCACCTGTGCCTTAATATGACCGGCTCTTATCTTTCCAAGGAGGAGAGAGCCCAAATTCTTGTCTGGAAGCAAGAAAATGAAGGTACACGTTAGACTTCTAGGCGCACTTTTATATATATATATATATATATATATATATATATATATATATATATATATATATATATATATATATATATATTATGAATTATTCGGGAAGTTGCGAACGCTGCAAAAGTGAGAATTCCTCGGACACAACAGGTGCCGATGATTCTTGCAGCCTCTCAAAACTTCAAGTGAAAAGCACATTTGTAAAGTACCAGGTAACGGAATAAGGACGTAGGTCAAATGTGCCAGCTCTTCAGAGGCCAGCATAGAACCAAGAGACCATATTTTGGACTTTTCAGATTAGTACTTGAGGTGACGGGAGTGTGCAACAGAATCATTAGATGCAGTGAATCGATCAACCAAGAATTCCACATACAAGTGTGAAGTTCTACCTCGTGGTAAGTATTGTATCCGTAAACTTTCTTCAAAAGTGTTAGCGTAGCCATTTATGTTGATAGAAATAGATATATGTCTTTGGTAATTAGTGATGTAATTTAGCTTCATGGCGCTGTTTCACACAAATAATGATGGTCTATTTTAGCTTTGCATTGAAACTAGCTTTAGTAAACGGGTACCCTGTTTTAGGTGCTTTATATAGTTCGTTTTCGTGACAGAAATACCAACGGAGGACTGATGTATTTTCATATAATGCAGTAATGACAGCCTTCCATTCCCCTAGTTTCATTTACACTCGCCTTATGCCTGTCCTCTCCATACCTCTGCATGCAATCCTCTCCTTCAAGCCCTCAAACTTTCACCAACATCTCACCCTAGTCATTTTTCTTTTTTTAAGCTACAAACTTACACATCCTTGCCCCTACCTAGAAGTTATCAAAGATCCACCAGCTGACTGCTTCAGCACATTCTCATCCAACCATATTTATTCTGCTTCTGCCGTTTTCCTTTTGCTCTCCTGTCTGCACTTTTTTGTTTTGCTTTGCCACAAAAACTAGACAAGCTGTTCATTATTTTCATTCATATTAGCCACCCAGTGCCTTTAGTTATATGCTTAACTGTTACACTACCTATCCTCTGCAATCAGATCACCTGTCGCTAATGCTCAGTTCTTTGCGTCAAATGCTTTGATTGATTAACTCCACATTGTCCGAGATCCATAGCTTTCTACTATGGCCTTATTTGATTTTGCATAGAAAGATGTAATGCTCAAATTCATGGTCTTCATCTGTTACTTTATTCTCTGAATACTGTGCTAGCATTGCAGAAAACAATCTCGCTGTCTGCTGATAATAATAATGTAGAACTAAACTAGACTACAAAAGTATGAGTATTTTTATGTTCTTTTTAATTTTTTTTTATAAACTTTAGCTATTTTACAGATGTATTGTCTTCTGCTTTAATTAACTCCACATTTGCCTTGATATATATTATTCTTTATACGAAGTGTTGTTTTGTTTGATATTGCTGAATGTATTATACATTTTATTTATTTATTTATCATACTTGATTGCTGTTTCCTGCATCATTGAGGTGATGCTAGGAGATAGATGAAGAACAAACCATCCACTCATATATACACATATATACATAAACACCCATACACTTACATATACATACACATACATATACACATACATACACATACATATACACATATACGTACGTATAGACACATTCACAGTCATATACATATATATACGTGTATATATTAATACTTGCTTGCCTTCAATCCATTCCCAGTGCCACCCAACCCCACAGGAAGCAGCATCGCTGCCATCCTCTTCAGTGAGGTAGCGACAGGAAAACAGACAAAAAAATGCCATTTTATTCACACTTAGTCTCTAGCTGTTATGTGTTGTGCACCAAAACCACAGTTCTCTATCCACATCCAGGCCCCACATACCTTTCCATGGTTTACCCCAGATGTTGCACATCTTAGTTCAGTCATTGACAGCATGTCAACCCCAGTATACCACATTGTTCCAATTCACTCTATTTCTTGCACACCTTTCACCCTCCTGTATGTGTAGGCTCCAATCACTCGAAATCTTTTTCACTCCAGTCTTCCATCTCCAGTTTGGTCTCCCGCTTCTCCTTGTACTCTCCACCTCCGACACATATAGACTCTTTGTCAATCTTTCCTCACTCATTCTCTCTGTTTGTCCAAACCATTTCAACACCCTCTTCTGCTCTCTCAACCTCACTTTTTATTACCACACATATCTCTTACCCTTTCATTACTTACTCAGTCAAACCACCTCACACCACACATTGTCGTCAAACATTTCATTTCCAACACATTCACCCTTCTCCATACAACCCTATCTATAGCCCATGCCTTGCAGCCTGATAACATTGTTGGAACTACTATTCCTTCAAACATAGCCATTTTTGCTCTCTGAGATAAAGTTCTCCTTACACACATTCTTCATCGTTCGCAGAACCTTTGCCCCCTCTCCCATCCTGTGATTCATTCCTCTTTCTTGGTTCCATTTGCTGCCAAGTCCATTCCCAGATATGTAAAACGCTTCACTTCCTCCAACCTTTCTCCTTTCAAACTTACATCCCAATTAACTTGTCTCTCAACCCTGCTGAACTTAAGAATCTTGCTTTTATTCACATTTACTCTTAGCTTTCTCCTTTCACACACTTTTCTAAACTCAGTCACCAACCTCTGCAGTTTCTCACTTGAATCAGCCACCAATGCTGTATCATCAGCGACCAACAACTGACTTCCCAGACCCTGACATCCCAACAGACTGCATACTTGCCTATCTCTCCAAAACTCATGTATTTACCTTCTTAACCACCCCATCCATACAAATTAAACAACCATGGAGACATCACACACCCCAGCCACAGACCAACCTTCACTGGGAACCAATCACTCTCCTCTCTTCCTACTTCACACATGCCTTACATCCTTTATAAAAAGATTCCAATGCTTCTAACTGCTTACCTCCCACACTATATACTCTTAAATCCTTCCACAAAGCATCTGCATCACCCCTATCATATTCCTTCTCCACTAAATATTTCTCACACACATTCTTAAAAGCAAACACTTGATCCACACATCCTCTACCACTTCTGAAACCACACTGCTCCTCCCCAGTCTGATGCTCTGTACATGCCTTTACCCTCTCAGTCAATGCCCTCCCATACAGACTTGTGCCTCTGTAGTTTGAACACTCACCTTTATCCCCCTTTGCCTTTGTGCAGTGGCACTATACATGCATTCCACCAATCCTCAGGCACTTCATCATTATCCATACATACATTGAATGTCCTTACCAACCAATCAACAAAACAGTCACTCCCTTTCTTAATGAATTCAACTGCAGTACCGTCCAAACCCACTGCCTTGCCGGATTTCATCTGCAAGTCTTTCACCACCTCTTCTCTCTTAACCAAACCATTCTAGAGTTACAAAGAATGAGCTGCTTGAGTATCACAGAACAAAATCATTTAGTATCCAATGTAATAGTAATGGAGATCTAAACTAGACTTTTACCTAAGAAACATGAATATTTCTTCTATACTATCATTTTGGTTTGGCTACTAGGTGGGGCTTTCATAGGTTCTGTTGCTATTTTACAAGTGTATTAGCTACTTTTATATTCATTAACTTCACATTTGCTCAGATATATCAAACCTTAAGTACTGTATCCTTATTTAGATATTCACTAAAATATAGGTGCTGATATTCGTGTTTCACAATGGTTGTTCCGTTCTCTAAATATTGTACAAGTATTGCAGAGCAAAATCTCACAATATTCAAATGTAATAGTGATATCTAGAAGTGCTCTAGATATACATGATAATTAGTAAAAGTGAAAAGATCATGTGAGCATGATCTGGAGTATATAGTTTTTTGCTACCTTAAATGTGATATGGGGAGGGCTATGGTGATCAAGGAAAATATTGAGGATAAGTGACTTTCCTAAACAACTGTATCTTATGTGTTATATGTAAAGATTTGTGTGATTTTCATCCAGTTGCTGGGAGGTTTATTCACTGACTTTGCTTTGTTCACTGAGTGTGTTTACGTCCTTCAGCAACATGTAGCCAGCACAGCAAACGGAAGATGAAAACAGCATAGTTGGTAAAATTCGACTATGATTATTAAAAGTTCCAAATTGAAATTAGGTGCGGTTTTCATAGGCTCACTTAATTTCTGGTAGTGTTTCACTTTTACCCTATGTTTGTCTTGACCATCTTAGCTGTCATACTTTCATTTATTATTCAGAAGAAAAAAATACTGCTCCAAATCTTGCCTCCTTCTCTTTCTTCCCCTAGTATGCAAGCTGCAACCTCAGTGTCCTTGGCTGCATGTAACTAGGAATTCTATTCACAGTATAATACCATGAGAACAACTTAAAAATAACGACATACAGCCAGCAAGCATGAAATGGTCTCAAAGCTCAATTTGAAAAATTGAATATTGGGTAAACAAGAAACAGAGGTAGTAATTGGTTTGCAGCCAACAACCAAGGAGGTATACTACCAGTACAAGCTGCCTGGGTGAGCCAGCATTTTAGTGGTTGCTGTCTTTTCTTTCTGCCCACTGTTATATGGACTACTGGCATTCACTCCACATACATACAATCTCTCCTTGTTATATGTAACACTTGACAACACTTAACTCATGTAGCTCATTCTTTGTAACTAGATTTTCCTGTGGTGAGTACTATGCACTAGCCCTACATTTTAGCAAAATGGCAGGAGCACTAAAAAGAATTTGTAGGTAGGAACATTTAGGCAGGAGCATTAGGTAGAAACATTATGTAGCAGTAGGAGATAGGATGCATCAAATTAAAGGGTGAGGCATTAAAGGGTAAGAAACCCTGCTGGAGGTCTTTAGTGAAGGAGACTCTTTTGCTGTGGCCACCCCTTTTAGGGAGTTCCAATTGGAATAGGTTTCAGAGTTATGATAGATAGATAGATAGATAGACAATGTAAGGGAAAGAAGGAAAGAATCGGGAGAAGGATGAATGATTTTGAAAGAACATGTAGCATGATATTCTAATAAACATCCAGCTTCATACTGGCCTTTAGCTATTATACAAATTTGGTATTGAAAAAAGATGGTTTATTTTTTTCTTAGACTCATTATGTATTAAATCTTTGTTTTACACATCTGAATATAGAATGCAGTTCTGCATAACTGATTGACTGTTGAATATTTAGATCCTTTGCAGTAGTTTTTGACGTGTTGCAGGATTACCCCATGTGATAGTTAAGGCTAATCATAGATTACTTACCTGTAAATTGGCTGACTAGTTTATAAAGGTTACAGACTTTTGACCAAGGTTAAAGAGTTCACTGATATAAATTACTTTCAAATCCTCTTTTTTTTTCTTCTTTTCTGTGGTACCTCTTAACTGGAACTTGACGTTTAATGGTTCGGGATGTTGTGTTGAGGAGGTACATTAACAGATTGATTTTAGTTTTGATGCCATTGGCTATCCTCCTGGCGAGAGTTCCGTTTCTTGAGAGATTGAAATGTATGCTAAATGATATGGTGAAAAATGAAATTATTGTGCAAGAAACTTTACCTACTGTTGGGTTGAATAGTAGCTTATCGTTTTTGTAACAAGTTAAGGGTCGTAACATGGACTAAACTGTATCCAAAAGGTTAGACAATGCAGCTGTTACTTTGGTAAGTAGTTGGTATTGGTGGGTTGCATAATATTTGCTTGTTTATTTTCCATTATTTATCAACTTTATACCCAAAAAAGTTGTTGAAGTTGAGATTCTTGTAAATACAGTATCAGTTCTGTTGAGCCAAAAGATCAGTTTTAATTGCACTGTGAGCTTTTACCCTTGTCATCTGGAAATCTACACAAAAGGGTCAAAGCAAACTTCCGGTTTGTGGGCTCTGCTCCCTGTCCTAGCCTACCTCGTTGTAACCCAGAAGTGGCATAAAGGATAGTGATGTTTATGATGAACTAATGTAGCCCGTGAAAAAATGTTTGACCCACCAGTATTTACAATAACTAATACATTTTGATAAAGCATTAATGAGAGCAACTGTTTACTTTCAGCAGAAGAAACTTCTTGTGGTTGCTACACTGTTGTCTATGGGGGCTACAGCATTGAGATTTTGGCAGCAGAAAGTAGACAAGGTATCTTCTGAACCACTGATATTCAATATATGTTTTGGAAGATTCTGCTAATCCAGACTTCCATTTAGTAATATCCATATACAAGAAGTACACCAGAGGAATATTCATTAAATTTTTAACGTAAAAAGTGTTGAGATAATTATGGATAATTTTTTGGCATTTTTCTGTACAGATGCAGAACAAGATGCTCAGCTGAGAAAGGTTTTGATAAGATGTATAGAGAGAAACTTAAGGTTAGACAGTTGAAGTGAGTCTCATGGGGCATTTACTGACAAAATGACTCTCATTCTAAGAAAGTAGAAGGGCTTTATAACTACCCACCTTTGAAAGATAAATTTGAATTTAAGCAGTTTCGGGATGATATTAACTAAATTTGTACCAAATATGTCTGATTAAAGAACCTCTTTATACATTGCTACAGAAATACTGAGTTTTAATGGGATAGTTCTCACACATTTTTGGGACCTAAATCATTTAATTTGTAAAGCTCCAGTGTGGGGATTTTATGATGTAAGAAAACATGTAACTTTAATTGTTAATGTTTCTAATGGTGAACACCCTGGATGTGAACTATTTGTGAACTTTTGGAAATCTTTTATTTGATGTGAAGAAGGTTTCATTTAGTTAGGGAAGTGTCCTGTTATTATTTTGTATTTGGCAGATTATTCTCACAATATTTCTTTTGTATATAACTAAGTTTTTGTTGTTGTGTTACAGCGACTTATGCAGGAATTCATTTATGTTTTAGATTTTTTTATTTAGTGAGATGAGTTGAGCTGTGTGTATCATGCTCATGGTGTAATTTTTGTTTGAGGGCAGTTTTGCCTAATTACATATAGAAGGTATTGTCTTTTATTGCCTTTTCAATGTTTTATGTTTTTAAGGTGTATCTAAAATGTGGTGTGAGGTGGTTTGATTGAGTAAGTAATGTAAGGGTAAGAGGGATGTGTGGAAATAAAAGGAGTATGGTTGAGAGAACAGGAGAGGGTGTGTTGAAATGGTTTGGGCATACGGAGAGAATGATTGAGGAAAGATGACAGAGAGGATATATGTGTTAGAGGTGTAGGGAACAAGAAGTGGAAGACCAAATTGAAGTTGAAAAGGTGGATTGAAAAAGATTTTGAGTGATTGGGGCCTGACAGGAGGTTAAGAGGTGTGCAAGGAATAGAGTGAACTGGAATGATATGGTATACCGGGGTCAACGTGCTGTCAGTGAACTGAACCAGGGTGTGTGAAACGTCTGGGGTAAACCATGGAAAGTTTTGTGGGGCCTGGATGTGGATAGGGAGCTGTGGTTTTGGTGCATTACAAATGGCAGCTAGAGACTGAGTGTAAAC
This sequence comes from Panulirus ornatus, assembly GCF_036320965.1. Lineage (NCBI taxonomy): Eukaryota > Metazoa > Arthropoda > Malacostraca > Decapoda > Palinuridae > Panulirus > Panulirus ornatus. Next base: position 13,681,089 of record NC_092281.1, read on the forward strand.
AAATGTGGCCTTTTTTGTCTTTGCCCAGTGCTACCTCGCACGCGCGTGGGGGTGTGCTATTTAATGTGTGGTGGGGTGGCAACAAGCGGGATGAAGGCAGGAAGTATGAATATGTACATGTGTATGTATATGTTGAAATGTATATGTATGTATACTCCTATGAGTCCATGGGGAAAAAGAAACATGATAAGTTCCCAAGTGCACTTTTGTGTAATATTTACATCATCAGGGGAGATACAAGAAGGAAATATAAGTCAGCTGATATACAATGAAGAGACATAGCTAGGACGCCATTTGGTGAACACGTGATTGTCCAAGACAGACAACGAGCGTATCATAAGCTTATTATGTGGACATGAAGGAGAATTGCTTACAAATTTTGTCAACAATAAAGCTATCCAATTTGTATAGATCTTCGCTTATATTAAGGTTATAATATTTTGTATATTTAGTAATAGAAGATTCAATTATATTACTCGTTGCACTGGGGTCGGAGTTAATAACTGAGATGGCATTACTCCAGTCAATGCAATGATAGTAGATTTTAACGTGATTGAACAAGGCATTTGATTCTTGTCCTGTTCTTATACTATATTAATGTTGCTTAAGTCTAACAGAAACCTTAATATGAGCGAAGGTCTATACAAATTGGATAGCTTTATTGTTGATAAAATTTGTAAACAATTCCCCTTCTTGTCCACATAATGATTTTATGATAAGTTCATTGTCAAGACTGTCTTGGACAATCACGTGTTTACCAAATGGCATCCCAGCTATGTCTCTTCGTTGTATATCAGCTGACTTGTATTTCTTTCTTGTATGTCTCCTGATGATGTGATTACTACACGAAAGTGCACATGGGAACTTATCGTGTTTTATTTTCCCCGTGGACTCATAGGAATATACTTGATCACATGCAAAATTGTGATCCTTTCCAACATATATATATATATTCTTTCGTCTGTTTCCTTGTGCTACCTCACAAACGCGGGAGACAGCGACAAAGCAAAATAAATAAATAAAAATATTTTTTTATTTTGCTTTGTCGCTGTCTCCCGCGTTTGCGAGGTAGCGCAAGGAAACACGAAAGAAATGGCCCAACCCACCCCCATACACATGTATATACATACACGTCCACACACGCAAATATACATACCTATACATCTCAATGTACACATATATATATACACACAGACATATACATATATACACATGTACATAATTCATACTGTCTGCCTTTATTTATTCCCATCACCACCTCGCCACACATGGAATAACATCCCCCTCCCCCCTCATGTGTGCGAGGTAGAGCTAGGAAATGACAACAAAGGCCCCATTCGTTCACACTCAGTCTCTAGCCGTCATGTAATAATGCACTGAAACCACAGCTCCCTTTCCACATCCAGGCCCCACAGAACTTTCCATGGTTTACCCCAGATGCTTCACATGCCCTGGTTCAATCCATTGACAGCACGTCGACCCCGGTATACCACATCGTTCCAATTCACTCTATTCCTTGCATGCCTTTCACCCTCCTGCATGTTCAGGCCCCGATCACTCAAATTTTTTTTTACTCCATCTTTCCACCTCCAATTTGGTCTCCCACTTCTCCTCGTTCCCTCCACCTCTGACACATATATCCTCTTGGTCAATCTTTTCTCACTCATTCTCTTCATGTGACCAAACCATTTCAAAACACCCTCTTCTGCTCTCTCAACCACACTCTTTTTATTACCACACATCTCTCTTACCCTTACATTACTTACTCGATCAAACCTCCTCACACCACATATTGTCATATACAAACCGTGCATTCATATGCACTTTGTATATGTGCACATGAGTGAATGGGCCGTTGGAACTAACTCACAAGTAGCAGTATTAGAATATGTTGCAAATATTGTCAGAAATGAAGCTTATAAAACATTTGAAAGTAAAAGATCCCGTGGATGAGAGATTGCTTTCTGTGGTTTGTCTCATCAATACATTTGGATATAAGCAAAGGAAATTTTTGTACAGTATCATATGTGATAAAGAAGGTCCTTTGATTTTTGCATTGAATAGAAATTGAATGGAATTCTTTAAAAAAAAAATAAACAGTAAATGAAAGGTGAAAGCAGAAAAGAGCAATTATTTAAGCTTTTATTTGTGCAAAGTGATACAGCTGGGCTAAAGGCTGCTGCCTGAAAATCCTGCCTGTAGACTTGCCATAGGGTAAAAATATCAACCTTACTCATACGTTATTCTTAAAATAACATATAAAGGATTATTAATTAACAATAGAAAATATGCAGCTGAAAAAGCATAAATAGTATGCTTCCACAGGATTTAAGTACTAAATATAACATTGCATAATCTACATATGTACAAGAAGACTATAGAGGCCCCCTTCTCCTGTCACATAAATTATTCTGCCTGCGGACAACATTCACAACTAGTAAGCACATATATGCCATTTTTTGCATACAATAATTACAGTAAAATAGGAAGCACTGTAAATGTAAAATGTGTATATCCTTCAGAGAAGTGAAGGAATGATATGAGGGAGGGATCTCCATGTCAACAAATATGCTCAGGATATTAATTGATCATGTCAGCTGTACCCTACCCTGCTAGCTGTGATTATTATATAATATTTAAGCACTAAGAGTTACAATCAATACTATATCACACTATAATCACAAGAATGGCCACAGCAGCCAGATGATGAACTTTAAAGTCTTGTACCTACTACAAAAATTTACTACCCTGGCAGCAGTTAAGTGAAAATGACCAAAACAAATTACAAGGTGAACAGCTAACTGCGGCCTTTCTGACATGGTTAAATAATAATCAAATAAGGTATATAGAGCTGCAAGAGGGTGACCCTTATGGCTGCCAAGGATTAGCTGGCCTGCTGATGGCATATGGCATAACTTGCTCTCACAAGCACCAAATGCTCCCTGGAAATACAAACAGAATATTTTGTTGGCAAAAAGATCAGGATACACAATTTGAAATACAGTTTTACAGTATTGTATGAGTAACAATTTGAAGTGCCTCTTTCATTCATACAATTATGTTTCCAATGTGAAACAGGAAAATCTGCAAGTCATTTCTAAGTGTACAACTCGCCCATCAACAAAACTAAATAAATTTTTTCCCAGCCATATGTTTTGCCTATACAGTAATTCATATACAGATACAATGCAGCCACACAGTCATTTACATAATGGTCACAATATATTACAGTCTGAAAGGTGTCTCCCATATATTCTCAACCCTGGCACCAAGGAAATACAAGTTTCTGGTAACTACAAAACATATAAAAAGCTTTAGGGAGAGTATAATTCAGATGCTAAATCACTTTATTTTAATGTAGAGCTGGCTTTGTTACAGATGCTCTACAAAACCAACCTACCATGAATGCAGGCTCAGGTGTCCGTAGTTTGCTGGATACGGTTTTCCCATTGGGCAATCAGAGCACTACGTCGTCTCACCCCCTTATCCAAAGCCTGCTGTGAATGATAAAATGTTAGTATGTCAAATAAAAACCTTCATACAAAATTTTTACACCATCATATACTGTAGACAAAATGTAAAAAGCAAATCAGTTAGCTGAAACAATACATTATCTTGCTTAAGACATTGCAGAATTAAGCTCTTCTGGGACATCAGTCAGGTGCTCAAACTCTCTGTTTTTCCAGTAACACTGCTTTCATGATCAAATATGGTAACTGACAAGAGTGATAGTATCAGACATTTATAACTGTGTGTGTGTGTGTGTGTGTGTGTGTGTTGGGGGAGGGTCATGTTGGAAATTAAATAAGTTTGGATGGCAGGCTAAAGGGATATAAATAGTTAAATGACCTTTGTCAAGCCAGGGTAATTACATTCTAAATGTTGTAATCGCAAAACTAGCTAGAGGTTTAAGCTGCAATTTTAATCATCCCTGGTCAGATTTAATTCTCTTAAGTTAGAAGGGGGCAATCTAATGGGATACAAGTGGTTAGTATAAGAGTTTCATCCAATCAGGGTAACTACATTTTAAATTTGTTACCGATTACATTTGTAATGATCAATCTTTTAAAAAAATATAGAAGGTAAGGTATATGCCAAAGTTTTCAACTATCCATGGCAATGATCCTGAGTATATAGGCTTCATTAAAAGCACTGTGTTCTGACTGTCACCTTAGTGAAACACCAGTCTTCTATGAGTATTAGCAAATATAACTGCATATGAAATACCATCTGCTTTCTAAACGTGATCATGAATACTTTATGTATTACCAAGAACTACAGTACTAGCATAAGTATTTAGAGTTCATTTCTTACTGCAAATGCTTTGGTATATATATGTATTTTTTATACTTGATTGCCATTTCCTGTGTAAACAAGGTAGCTCCATGAAACAGAATAAGAGAGGCCATATCTGCTCACACATTATTTTTTTTTTTTTTTTGCTTGTCACTGTCTCACGCGTTAGCGAGGTAGTGCAAGGAAACAGACGAAAGAATGGCCCAACCCACCCACATACATATGTATATACATACAAGTCCACACATGCACATATACATACCTATACCTCAACGTATACATATATATACACACACAGACATATACATATATACACATGTACATAATTCATACAGTCTGCCTTTATTCATTCCCATCACCACCCCACCACACATGAAATAACAACCCCCTCCCCCCCTCATGTGCACGAGGTAGCGCTAGGAAAAGACAACAAAGGCCACATTCACTCAGTCTCTAGCTGTCATGTACTAATGCACCGAAACCACAGTTCCTTTTCCACATCCAGGCCCCACAAAACTTTCCGTGGTTTACTCCAGACGCTTCACATGCCCTGGTTCAATCCATTGAAATCACGTCGACCCCAGTATATATATCTAGAGAAGGCATATGATAGGGTTTATAGAGATGCTTTGTGCAAGGTATTAAGATTATATGGTGTGGGAGGTAAGTTGCTAGAATCAGTGAAAAGTTTTTACCAAGGATGTAAGGCATGTATATATATATATATATATATATATATATATATATATATATATATATATATATATTTTTTTTTTTCTTTTTTTGCTTTGTCGCTGGAAATCCTCCCCTCTAGTTTTTTTTAATTTTCCAAAAGAAAGAACAGAGGGGGGCCAGGTGAGGATATTCCACAAAGGCCCAGTCCTCTGTTCTTAACGCTACCTCGCTAACGCGGGAAATGGCAAATAGTTTAAAAGAAAAAAATGAAATATATATATATATATATATATATATATATATATATATATATATATATATATGTCTGTGTATGTTTATGTACGTATATTGTGAAATGTATAGGTATGTATATATGCGTGTGTGGATGTGTAAGTATATACATGTGTATGCAAGTGGGTTGGGCCATTCTTTCGTCTGTTTCCTTGCACTAGTTCGCTAATGTGGGAGACAGCGACAAAGTATAATAAATAAAATAAATATATATATATATATATATATATATATATATATTGTTTAATTTGTTTATGGATGGGGTTGTTAGGGAGGTAAATGCAAGAGTCTTGGAAAGAGGGGCAAGTATGAAGTCTGTTGGGGATGAGAGAGCTTGGGAAGTGAGTCAGTTGTTGTTCGCTGATGATACAGCGCTGGTGGCGGATTCATGTGAGAAACTGCAGAAGCTGGTGACGGAGTTTGGTAAAGTGTGTGGAAGAAGAAAGTTAAGAGTAAATGTGAATAAGAGCAAGGTTATTAGGTACAGTAGGGTGGAGGGTCAAGTCAATTGGGAGGTGAGTTTGAATGGAGAAAAACTGGAGGAAGTGAAGTGTTTTAGATATCTGGGAGTGGATCTGTCAGCGGATGGAACCATGGAAGCGGAAGTGGATCATAGGGTGGGGGAGGGGGCGAAAATTTTGGGAGCCTTGAAAAATGTGTGGAAGTTGAGAACATTATCCCGGAAAGCAAAAATGGGTATGTTTGAAGGAATAGTAGTTCCAACAATGTTGTATGGTTGCGAGGCGTGGGCTATGGATAGAGTTGTGCGCAGGAGGATGGATGTGCTGGAAATGAGATGTTTGAGGACAATGTGTGGTGTGAGGTGGTTTGATCGAGTAAGTAACGTAAGGGTAAGAGAGATGTGTGGAAATAAAAAGAGCGTGGTTGAGAGAGCAGAAGAGGGTGTTTTGAAATGGTTTGGGCACATGGAGAGAATGAGTGAGGAAAGATTGACCAAGAGGATATATGTGTCGGAGGTGGAGGGAACGAGGAGAAGAGGGAGACCAAATTGGAGGTGGAAAGATGGAGTGAAAAGGATTTTGTGTGATCGGGGCCTGAACATGCAGGAGGGTGAAAGGAGGGCAAGGAATAGAGGGAATTGGAGCGATGTGGTATACAGGGGTTGACGTGCTGTCAGTGGATTGAATCAAGGCATGTGAAGCGTTTGGGGTAAACCAAGGAAAGCTGTGTAGATATGTATATTTGCGTGTGTGGACGTGTGTATGTACATGTGTATGGGGGGGGTTGGGCCATTTCTTTCGTCTGTTTCCTTGCGCTACCTCGCAAAAGCGGGAGACAGCGACAAAGTATAAAAAAAAAAAAAAAAAAAAAAAATATATATATATATTTTTTTTTTCTTTTTTTGCTTTGTCGCTGTCTCCCGCGTTTGCTAGGTAGCACAAGGAAACAGACGAAAGAAATGGCCCAACCCACCCCCATACACATGTATATACATACGTCCACACACGCAAATATACATACCTACACAGCTTTCCATGGTTTACCCCAGACGCTTCACATGCCCTGATTCAACCCACTGACAGCACGTCAACCCCGGTATACCACATCGATCCAATTCACTCTATTCCTTGCCCTCCTTTCACCCTCCTGCATGTTCAGGCCCCGATCACACAAAATCTTTTTCACTCCATCTTTCCACCTCCAATTTGGTCTCCCTCTTCTCCTCGTTCCCTCCACCTCCGACACATATATCCTCTTGGTCAATCTTTCCTCACTCATTCTCTCCATGTGCCCAAACCATTTCAAAACACCCTCTTCTGCTCTCTCAACCACGCTCTTTTTATTTCCACACATCTCTCTTACCCTTACGTTACTTACTCGATCAAACCACCTCACACCACACATTGTCCTCAAACATCTCATTTCCAGCACATCCATCCTCCTGCGCACAACTCTATCCATAGCCCACGCCTCGCGACCATACAACATTGTTGGAACCACTATTCCTTCAAACATACCCATTTTTGCTCTCCGAGATAATGCTCTCGACTTCCACACATTCTTCAAGGCTCCCAGAATTTTCGCCCCCACCCTATGATCCACTTCCGCTTCTATGGTTCCATCCGCTGCCAGATCCACTCCCAGATATCTAAAACACTTTACTTCCTCCAGTTTTTCTCCATTCAAACTCACCTCCCAATTGACTTGACCCTCAACCCTACTGTACCTAATAACCTTGCCCTTATTCACATTTACTCTTAACTTTCTTCTTTCACACACTTTACCAAACTCAGTCACCAGCTTCTGCAGTTTCTCACATGAATCAGCCACCAGCGCTGTATCATCAGCGAACAACAACTGACTCACTTCCCAAGCTCTCTCATCCCCAACAGACTTCATACTTGCCCCTCTTTCCAAAACTCTTGCATTCACCTCCCTAACAACCCCATCCATAAACAAATTAAACAACCATGGAGACATCACACACTCCTGCCGCAAACCTACATTCACTGAGAACCAATCACTTTCCTCTCTTCCTACACGTACACATGCCTTACATCCTCGATAAAAACTTTTCACTGCTTCTAACAACTTGCCTCCCACACCATATATTCTTAATACCTTCCACAGAGCATCTCTATCAACTCTATCATATGCCTTCTCCAGATCCATAAATGCTACATACAAATCCATTTGCTTTTCTAAGTATTTCTCACATACATTCTTCAAAGCAAACACCTGATCCACACATCTGAAACCACACTGCTCTTCCCCAATCTGATGCTCTGTACATGCCTTCACCCTCTCAATCAATACCCTCCATATAATTTACCATATATATATATATATATATATATTTTTTTTTTTTTTTTCATACATATTAGCTATTTCCCGCATTAGCAAGGTAGCAGTATTTTTTTATGCTCACCAATTGTTGCATGAGCAAGGCAGTGTCAAGAACAGATGACAGAGCCTTAGAGGGAAAATTCCTCACTTGGTTTCTTGCTCTGTTCCTTCTTTCAGAGAGTGATACAGGAAGTGAAGATTTCCAGCCTACTGTTCCCGCCCCTCTTAGCTACCTTCTACAACATGGGGGAGTTCATGGGCTGCATCCTTTCTCCCCATCCCAAGGGATAACATATATATATATATATTTTTTTCTTTCTTTCAAACTATTCGCCATTTCCCGCATTAGCGAGGTAGCGTTAAGAACAGAGGACTGGGCCTTTGAGGGAATACCCTCACCTGGCGCAATTCTCTGTTCCCTCTTCTGGAAAATTAAAAAAAAAACGAGAGGGGAGGATTTCCACGTATTCCCTGTGTGTCGTAAAAGGCAAATAAAAGGGGAGGGAATGGGGGGGGGCTGGAAATCCTCCCATCCAGTTTTTATTTTTCCAAAAAAAGGAACAGAGAAGGGGGCCAAGTGAGGATTTTCCCTGTTAAGCTCAGTCCTCTGTTCTTAATGTTGCCTCACAAATAAGGGAAGTGGCAGATATGTATGAAAAAAAATATATATATAGAGAGAGTGTGAATGAATGTGGCCTTTTTTGTCTGTTTTCCTGGGGCTTCCTCACTGAAGTAGAGGGTAGCGATGCATGAAGGATAAGAAAAATGATACATATACATATTTTCTTCACCATGCCTGACTGCCAGCCTCCCATGTCAGCAAGGTAGTGCCAGGAACACAGACGAAGAAAGGCCACATCTGCTCACATCCATACTCGAGCTGTAATGTACTGAAACCACAGCTCCTTATATAGATTAGTACCCCAGTAGTTTGTATGGATGCTAGGCATGGGTTATAGAAGAGAAGGTATGGAAGAGAGTGAATGTTTTGGAAATGAAACGTAAGCAAGGTCTTTCTGAGACAAATGCCAGAAAGTGCACAGGGCTGCAATTGTATGTGTTGCTCTTGTATATAACATGGTGGCATGAAATACTACCCAAGTCAGTTTGTCTCTCACTATCTCCATTGAAACAGTCACATTAACAGAAGGAGGCCACATAGCAAGATGATCACGTAAATTCTCCAGAAAATCCAGAAATGCAGATCAGCTCACAACTGAATCACAATGACATTGGCGAGTGAGGAGGGTTGCTTGAATTGGAAATGAGAGGGTAAGAGATTGGTGTAGTAGTAAGATTAGGTTTTGAGTGCTTAAGGCCTGAACATGCAGAATTTTAAGACGTTTACAGGATAATGTGAATAGGGGCAATGTGGTAAATGTGCTGTAATAAGGGTATATGAAATTGTAGATACAGGACTGTGGTTTCAATGCATTACACATGACAGATAGAGATTGGATGTGTGAATGAGGCCATTTCTTTATCTGTTCCAGGTGCTATTTTGCTAAAGCAGGAAATGGTAAACAATTGTTAAACATATTTATTTCCATGCATGTTTACCATTTCCAGCATTGGTGAGGTAGTGGCAGGAAATGAGAAGTAACTACCTCATTCACTCACATCCACTCTAGCTGTCATGTATCATCTATACTACAGGAGGGGTAACCTCTTTAAAGATTAGTTACCTTAAACCCAAATGATTCTATCCACTGCTGTTGGCTTTAGAGTAAAAATAGAAAATTATCCAGACATCATCTATACACGTTTCATCACAATGTGGCTATATCAAATACATTATCTGTAATACATGATTTAACTTCTGTTCTATTGTGAAAGACTGGTTGCCTAAGAATTCATGAAAATCAAACTTGTAAATCTCATCAAATTAGATATAAGTTAATTGATTGCTAATCCTGGTTTGATTTGCTGTTGAATGGTTTCATCTAACTTACACCCGAGTTACAGAGACTGAAAATTAATATATACATATCACTAGTGTATCTCTTACCACTTTTTTTAATCAGTCCTTTAATTTGAATTCCCCTGACCCTCCATTTTTTTGCATCAAAGATCCCAGACCTCACCTGTGTTTGGTCTGACTCGTCATCAAGGAGGTTTGGGTTAGAGAGAGTAGTTCGGAGGCCATTCACCTCTTGGAAGCCTTCACAAGTTTCCTCTACTGTCTCCTGGTCCTCCTCTTCTGTGCCCAAATCCAACAAATTTGGCTGCGACTGAGCCATTTGGTGGGCTCGTAGGCGCCTAAAGAAAGAGGCATGATTAGTGGTGTTTGAAAATACCAGCCAAAAATGAACTTATCACTGCAAGATAATAAGTACTAGTTATATCCTTAAGATACTATAAAGTGATGCTTAAAATATATTTGTCACAAGCACAGTCTCATCTTAAGAAGAGATGAGCACAGTATAATAGTGTGTTTAGAGAAAAATTAGGTACTGGATGTGGAAAGGGTGCTGTGGTTTCAGAGCATTACACATGACAGCAAGAGACTGAGTGTGAACAAATATGGCCTTTTTTGTCTTTTCTTGGCATTTCATGTGTGGTGGGGTGGTGACAGGAATGGATGGAGGCAGCAAGTATGAATATGTACATGTGTATATATGTCTGTGTATGTATATGCTGAAATGTATATGTACATGTATAGGCATTTATGTATGTACGTGTGTATGTCGGTGGGTTGGGCCATCCCTCATCTGTTTCCTTGTGCTACCTCTTTGATATGGGAGACGGCAATTAAGTATATCAATGTATATCAACTGACTGTTATATTTCTCTCTTGTGTCTCCCCTGATGATGTGATTATTACACAAAAGTGCACTTGGGAACTTTTCATGTTTCATTTTCCCCGTGGACTCATAGGAATATCTTGATCACGCGCAAAATTGTGATCCTTTCCAATATATATATATTATGATGTAATCATAAGTTACTTGTTTAATTTTTAGATAAGCCTCCTAATATTTTCTGTCTGCCCCTGTATTTGTTTTACACAAAAACCCTTGCTTCAAAAAGCCGGTGGGAACACCTAACTGTGGTGAGTGAAAAATCATAAAGGGTTGCAGTTGTACAAGATTTTGTTTTCTCCACACCTTGGTTATGTATAGCTGATATGATATATGCACTTATCCTTACTATGTAAATGGGAAAAGACCTAAAGATAAGATAGTTTTAATTTGCTGTAACCACATTAAAAGCATTCTTTTCTACAGACTCAATATCTTTACCTTAGTTCTTCCTCACGCATCTGCATTTCCTTTAGCTCAGACTGTATCTTCTCTTCTGCAGTGCAGTAAGACCGACGATATTGCTGCTGTATGTGGTTGTGCTGTTTCTGAGACTGTGATGTCTGCTCCTGATTTATGCCGGTCTCCACGTGTTGTGGCTTCATTCTGGCCAGTGTTTCCCGCTGCACAACTGCAGCCTGAATATAGCATAAAGGTACAGTCATTACAATATTTGCAAGTTTGTGAAAAAGTTTTAACAAAAATAATATCTGCAAGACAATTGCATTTGAAATATTGAAATAAAAGCAATGTTACATTCAAAATACATATAATTCATTTTTCTCACTTTCTAAAGTAAATAAAATTTGAAGAAATATAATGGCTACTATTTTACAAAAAGTAATTATTTGATTTAAAAAGTAAAAACTATAATCCACCTTGGGTTCCACTCTCATAGGTCTGGTAGGGATGCCTCGAGATGTAGATATGGTCTGGGTGAGTGTAAGGGGAGGTGAAGCAAAGGCTGAGCCAGTCATCTTTCCCCGAGAGGCTATGAACTTCTGCATGAGTCCTTTAGGTGCTGAACGTGGGTTTGCCAGGGATGTGGAACTAGCTAGGTTGTTGGTGGATAGACTCCTGGAGAGGCCCCGAGACAAGCCAGGGGATGGTGTAAAGTTGGGTACTGGGGAGGATGGGCTAAGGGGTGATGGGCTACGTTTTGGAGTGGAAGAGGGGGTGCTGAAATTGCTAGGCCGGGGTGGTGTGGGTCGTGTCCGTGGGCTCTCATTCAAATTTTGGTCATTAAAGTCTGACATACGGGTTACCTATAAGAGAAAAGGAAGGTATAGGGTAAGCACTTAATATTTAGTATTACTGATACCATGTAAAAGAAAAAGCTAAGCAATTAAGATGAATGCATTGCCTATAATGCATATACACATGTAATGTTCTTAAAAGCATTCTTACCTCTAATCTTTATTTATACAGCATCTGACACTAAAGATTCAGTCCTGCTGTAAGCTGGTTTAAATTGAAAGGTAATGGTCTAATACTATTTTCTATCATCACTAACACTTCTAAGAACTGAACACCACAACTACGAAAGCCTCATGTACATAACAATTTTGATATTACCGTTACATTGGGTCCAGAGATGGGTTTTTCTTTTTTCATGAATTTTTTCCTTCTAACTTTTACTGGCTTCTCAAATATTATATATTTCTCACTGAATCCTCGCGTCAGCTTTAGAAATAAATCAAAATTGCTTAAAACTACACTCATATCTAATCATTCCAAAGTGTAGCTTTAATAAGCCACTCAAAGTCAAGTTTCTAAGCTGCCACTTGATTGTATAGCTGCTGTATAATAATTAATTGGAAACGTCACATATTTCTCATAGGTCTCATAATATCAAACTATCACGTAAAAAGTGTCAATATAAACTTTTCACTTGGTAATATTAGAATGTTTCAAGAGAACTTATCACTGCTGTTCAAGTTTACAGTAAAATGTCCCAATGAAAATATTAGACCATGATATGATAAAAATATTCCCTCAAGGAACAACATGCAGAAAACAAGATACAGTACATTACTGACAATCTTACCTTAGCATCCACCCTTTCCTCAGACATAGTCAAGATCTTGCCAGCATCCCTAAGCTCCCTCTCCTTCATGCTAGTCTCCTGGATCTCCATCTGGATCCTGGAAGTGGCCATGCGGTGTTGGACATCTCTTCCATCATTGTTGGTCACAACGGGGGCCTTAGTTGTAGACTGGTTCGTGGACCGACTAGATGGGATGGTGCCATTGGTGGTGGAATAAGTTATGCCCTTCTCCCTTCTGTGAGCCTCCTCTCGCTCCCTGGCTAGCCGGATCTCCCTTTCGATGACAGACTCCTTCTGCATCCTGCAGGGAGACGCATTGTTGTCACCTCTAATGTGGCTCCTTATGAGTTGCGATACACTAGCATAATCCTTGCTACACCTAACGCTTAAAATGGGGCAAATACTTGTGTAACAAATGATATTACTAGCACTGAAATGTGAAAGGGCTTGAAACATCTGAATTGTTTTATATGACTACACGAAACAGCTTATATGAGATGTCTGTCCAAAACAGCAAACACTAAACTGTGACACAAGCCCCCCCGAAGCAGCTAATATTTGGCTGTGAAATTGCATTTATAATAAGTAATATTAAGCTGTGCAACTAACCCATGTCAATCACAAATGACTTGCAGATCTTCACCATTATAATCAGCAAATACCACACCCCTGTCATATCGGTAAAGTGATTGTTACTAAAACTAGAGACAAACATTATAGCACCACAACCAGTCCCACGCAAAAAAATAAGTGATCGAACGGTGGATGGGAAGTCCAAGCCAGGCCGGAATTCAGTCCTAGGCAGTCGGTCCCGAGTCCACCCAAACGGTCATGATTCCCATAAGTTCTAGGCGATTAACTGGGCAAGTGTGGCTTGGGCTAGGGTATATATATATATATATATATATATATATATATATATATATATAGTGAAAAATATGTTAAGAGGGTGGGCTCCAGAAAATACTATAATCTCCACTTCCAGAACACGCCAAAAAAAAAAAAAAAAAAAGCTAAGGTGGTATCTTAAAACTGAAAACTATCTTTCCAAATTAATGAGTTAAAGCAACAGATGCACCTGATTTTTTTCTATCACACTTTTATACTGTCCGTAATGCCAGTTACCCTAACCATACTCTGAGCCAATGAATCGTTACAGCTTTCGTACGTCACTTTCCTGTCTTTTCTGATACATAAAGTGACCTTCAATCCATACAAGGTCTGCATGTAATATTACTGGGGCTTCATCTACGATCTGGTGCAGTTCCAGCGCACTCAGGTTAACACCCGCGTTCCGTTAATACTGTACACACACCACACCCGCACTGGAAACTTACATCACGGCTATTAATGGCTATTCAGGAAATTTTCTCTCCTTTTGAGGGCACAGTAAAAAGGAAACCAGGCTTTAATGTCCCTCGATGACTTCCCCCCCCCCTTCCTTTTTCCGTTCAGAAGTGGCCTGTTATCACTATATTAGTTCTCGGCGATTCCTGCCTGCTGCGTGTTCATCTCGTCATACGCAGGTATATTTGCAAAACCTCTGTTGTATGAAGGTCGCGAACTTTGGTCAGGAGGAGGCAGACACGAACCTGCATCAAGCAGTAGTCGCGATACACTGACAGCAGCAACCTCATAGGTCGGACAAGAGGAGTAGGAAGGGGCACTGTAGGGCTTCTCTGTTTCATATTGTCTCGTTAACACACATACGGACGTTCCAGATTTCGTATTGGCGGGGGATTCACGCAATCAGCTGAGGCATCCGTCGGGCATCGTTTTAACTGCGTACACTATTATTACACCCGTAGTTCTTAAACTGATCCATTATTTAAATGTGACTGCAATTTAACTTGTGGTTCATTATGTATACTTTCATATTCTTAGTTTTGTTTTTTTTTAGCTACTTTTGAGGATGAATAGCGACATATTTGAATATGTGTTGGAAAGGCAACAGAGTGTGTGGGCCGTCCAGCTGGACTGTGGGTATGCTGATGTTCAGGGTATTGTAAGGTGGCCTATTATGGCAGTCATTGCTTCGCGGCTGCGTGTGCATCTCGACTCGTGTTAATCTATTAATAGATCTGCAAGACATATAAAGTGGTAGATCTTGGAACTTTCTCTCAGAAATTTGTCTCGCACTGTAAAGAAACCTTGAATTTGTATAGAAAATCTATCCAGCAATTGGGTGATCTCGAGAAACTGTGTATCAAGCGCCAACCACAGCTTCCCCTGAAAATGAATTCCAGCTGAGTTATAAGAAGGTGTAAAGTGAAGGATAAACAATTACACCGAGAAAGTGATAACGTTCAAACGAATCATACATGCAACATAAGTACATATGTATCACTAGAGATACGTGGTGATTGTGGTATCAAGAGCATGGTTCATTCACTAGGATAACTAACAAAATTACAGAGCAAGGAAGGCTGCACACACTATACCGTGAGAAAGTGTACAAACCTCGAGGTGTCCTGCACAGTGTGGATCCTTGGAACAAGTGAATACAAGACCATGTATCAAGAGAATACAACAAAAGATGGGGACAGAATTGGAGGGCAACAGTGTTAACAAGCATGGGGAACCAAGGGCAGAAATTATTGACTGACTAGGGGTTCAACACAGGGTCAGGGGCAACTGATGGAAAAGCTGAGCGGTGGACGACGCAATTTCCTGGAAAGGAACAAGACGTGGGAGTGAAGAATCATGATTGCACAGAACCAGCATGCGAAGGAAGATGGAGCTGATAATGATTTCAATGGACGATTTTAACAACTGGATTGGTGGAAGAAAGTATAACACGGTACAATAGGGTGTCAAACAACGATAGAACCGTCGAAACGAGCAGCGCACTACAGAACTTAGCATATACCCAGTGGACGACCTCTAGGAACAAAATAGGAAGGAATGATGCCATAAAGCTATCAAAAGACGGCGCTGCGGAAGAAGTTAGGCAGAAGGTGGTGGCAAATAACATACCAGTCGGAGGTCCTTTAAGAATAAAATAAGGTTGTAGAGGAAGAAATGATAAGAGGGTACTAGTGTGGAGAAACAGAATGGAAACCAGCGTCATGAACATGCGAAAAGTGGGGATCACCGAGGGAGGGAGGAACACCAACAATCTCTGACTGGGAAATCAACGATAACAAAAGCGGAACGAAAAACACAAGCCAAATGGAAATTAGGGACGCGGATCATCACAGAAACAACATTCAAGCACATGGACTAACGGACAGCAGACAGGTGTACAGAGAAGAGACTGACATCACTGTTATATGGTTTGTCCAAGGGTAAAGAGGACAGACAGAGGGACTGACAATAGCGTGGTGCAGCTCGCGTTTCCGGTCCGTTCCGTGCCTGGGGAGAGTAACAGTGGACGGACGGACGGCACCATACACGCCGCCTTTCCCTAACATCCTCGCCGGACGCCTCACTCTTCGTTCATCATGCCCTCATATTTTCGTAGTTCCTCCCAATACTCCTCTTCCTTTATTCCATCTCGTTCTCTTACTCCTGCTGATAAGAAATGCAAGGCAGTCTCGTTCTGTCCTTTCCTTAACTTTTCTGACTAAACTTCCCGTCCCTTTTAACAGTTACGTTTTCACCATTTTATCACTGCACAAACTACGGCGTGGGCATATTATTACAGGCGCTCAACAACCTTGAATGCGTAGTTATACAAATGTTGACGAGCATGTGGTAAGTTGTCTTGTCTCCCATCTATAGGTTAAGATCACATTTCTGGGAGTTTATCCAGGATATCTGGAATCTGGTGCTGCCAAAGTGAGGCAGAGGGTCGTGGGTGGGTATATATTTCACACTCTCATACAGACGACCTGGGTTTCTGAGGTGATCCGTTGGCTCCTCGGGTAATTTGTCAGGTTCGAACAAAAGGCATGTCACCGCCGCCACTGTTCGGCATCCCGGGCCATCATCAAAATGTTGCCATAAACAATACATCAATGTACCCGACTGCCCTTGTGTTCCTTATTCCTCTTTGTTCACACTTCCAGCGTTTCTCTTCGTGTCACTCAACTATCTCGCCATGTCCACCCCACGATAGATAGTCATTCCACCATCATCTCTCCTCGTACTAACCTCAGTCTTCTCGCCACACATCAGCCAACTAATCTGTAACTTGCCTTTTTGCCTCAGGAATCCCTTCTGTCCTTATGAGGCTCCTGCAGCACTCAGGAAGCTGGACACGTCCAGTGTTTGGGACCACAGGCCACAGAGTGTTATGCTGTGTACGCGCCTACAGTGTGTGCAGAGAGTGCAGGCCAACTGAGGGGTAAGTGCTCGGCGTCTTTATTATGATACAACTATCATCGCGCGCATGAAGGTTCGTGGAATATGTTGAAACGATGTTGGCAGTATTGTAGTGATACAAAATGTCCACAATGTAAGCACGAGAATATGACCAGTGTTTGTTTAGGGTGTGGCTTCTGATGGGTGATGTCTGGTAGGTTAGAATTTGTTTTGTCTGTTACATCTGCATTTGTAGGGGATGGAGAGATCTGTGAATATAGGTTACTGAAACGTGAGGCAGGGGTTAGCCTTTTTATTTCTACCTAGGTTTTGGTGGTTGTGTAGGAGAGGTCTAGTGGCCTTGTACAAAACTGAGTGCTATGTTGGGGTGGGATTTTATCTGAAGGGTCTTTGTTTTACTGTGAAGTCACTGAGCGTTTGTGGTTACCAGGACCTCCAGTGACCGTTTTGAGTGGACTATTTTGTGTGGTTAGCAGCTCTGTTATATTTATGTCTGAGAGGGTGGAAGACTTGGCAAGTGAGACAGTTTAAAGTGGTGCGGAGGAATTGTTTTTCTAAGATGTTAAAGACTTTTTTTTTTAGTATTGTCCAAATATGATGCCAGTTAGTGACAGCATCACGTTTGTGTGTTGCTTTTGTGTTGATGCAAGAGGTGTGAACAGTGTGTGTCATCTGTGTGTTGTATGTGATGCCTATAACTGTTGGTGTTTTGTTCAGTTGTAGATACTGTCCACTCAAGGTGACTAAAGGGTGTGAGCTGGATTCTTGTCGGTCTGGGAGTAAAAGAGACTGAAAACTTCTGCGGAGAAGCAGACATTCTGTTCTGGATGAGCCATTGTTCCATCTGCTGTAATGTAGTGCTGCATGTCTGATGTGATGGTGTCCGGATGCTGTGGTGTAATTGTAAAGTCATAGCATACGGAAGCACCTTCATCCTGAGGCTCGTGTGAAGTAATGGGATGCCATGTAGCAAGAGAATGAATAGAGCTGGAGCAAGAGCTGCTCCTTGGGGAAATCTATTGAAGAGTTTAAGTGCTATTGCGAGTGACTTTGGCATGGCGGCTGTCTATGAGGTAGACCAACCACTTTTTGTCACTGTTGAAGAGGATGGTGTTCAGTAACTTTTTCTTTACTACTTGGGGACAGTGCCATATGCTTTGTTGGTGCCTACTGCCACTGAGTACTGTGCGAGAGGGGAGGGGATGTGTGGGTGGTTGAATTCAACTAGGATATGTTGTGGGAGCTCAGTGTGTAGTGTGGGTGTAGTGTGGTGATAGAGTCATGGGGTCTCAAGCCATGGTGTGCGGTAGGAATTATATATATATATATATATATATATATATATATATATATATATATATATATATATATAAACCAAAACCAGCTACCCAATTTTATCGACCAAGCCCCAAGGTAGGAAGAGCAGCTGCTGGACTGTAGACCGGGGCTGATTTTTCGACGTAACCCCGACCCCAGAGTGATGCGAATGAGTAGACACAATAGTGTGGATACGGAATATGTCTCATTTCATCTCACTATCACACACCCCAGTCATTTCTCCCTATCACTCACCCCCAGTCATTCCTCCCACTTCCTATTGTCGTTTACCCGTGTCCTCTGGTCCCAATACGTGAGGAGTGTCCACCTGTGAGATACACGGACGGGGAAAGCACCTGGCCCATCGGCGACGGTGGTGCCGCCCTCAATCTACCAGGCCATTAATCACCATCACCTGAAGGTAACAATCACCGTACCTTCAGCCACCAGGCTCATCGTCGTCCACCATCTCTACCGCTCGCTCTCCGCTCTCGCATGATCCGTGTAATTTCGAACAAGACGTGACGTATTTCTCCCACGCTCCCGGTCGCCCGAAACAGCGGTGAAGACGATCCTCAAGGTTATGTAGATTTAATGACTGCCAGTCAAGGCTGAACAGTCGTACCATCAACAGGAAAACGTAAATATATTTAGCACTCAAGCATGGACGCAGTTGCAGCTACCACCTGATCTACACAGAAGAGTGAGCGACCAGCTCATCCGCACAGAAATGTAAACAAGGTCTGGTGCGGTGGTATTCACATAGTTCAACAATAAGACTGGCGGGCAGATGATCTGCAAAAGATACAAAATGACTGGCGATCTCCTGATTCCTAGTAAGATACAACATGGGACAACCAGCCAGTTGGAGTATGCTTGAAATACAGAGGGGTTTCTGTAGACGTAAAGACGAAAGTAAACAGCGGCGGTACTGGTGATGAGCAAACGTGGCGGAAAGTTAGCAGCATCGCTAACAGTCAGCTGACCTGCTGACCTGAAGAAACCAGTATACCCGGAGGTCAGGTGATCAACAATAGCATCACTGGCCGTCAGCAACTGACCCCGAGCAAATAGTAAACCGGAGGTCAGGCGATCAACAGATCAATGTAAACAACATCACCGGCCGTCAGATGGTGTACTTACGGTTCAATAATGAAGGCGACCGTTAGCATGGCTGCGTAGCGCGGTGTGCTGCAGGTTCTCCGAGTAACGGTGAAGATAGTCGTCTCGCGCGGCTAACTGTACCCAGAGCCTTCTCACTGGAATCGTTCCACGTTTCTAGGGGCTTTCTCCATGTGGCTCTTGGCTTTTCTTGTCACTATTAACCTACCTCCACGTGGCTACAGACCCTGTCCACCTGGTTATGGGCTCCTCCTGCCAACACTTAGGTCCTCCACGTCGACTGGGGTCCTCTTTTCAGACCCTACACTGCGATGGGTCCTCCACACTACCCGTGGCACATCTCAAGCCTAGATGGTTCTCCCAAGGTGATATGGTCTATGCTACTGACGTTTCTCGACTCTAGCCCCACTTCACTTCAGATATCGGCACATCGAGTCATATGTATGATATATATAGTACGTACCAACTGAACCCTTCTACATTAATCTACCGACACGTAGTATTTTCACACGTTCACGTCTATATATGAGCAATCTCGAGCAGATTTCCATCGTTCTAATTCAAAACTCGGGATTGTTGTACTCAGAGGGTCTACATAAGCACTCTAACGCCGAGGACCACAGATCTGTCACTGTGGCGCACCCGAGCCACGCACGGCACACGGCAGCAGAAACCAGTATGGTGGAGGTGTGCGGCAGCGTCTCGAGGTTCCCTGCTGACTAAACCACTGCTCCGTCAGGTTCCCTCCTGGCCTTCAAGCTCCAGCTTTCACTTCACGCTAACTACGGAGCTCGACACTTGTTGGTTCGCGTCTCCCACTGCCCGTGCACGACAGCGGGCGCCGCGCAGCGTCTTCGCCCGCAGCACACACCTGTCGCTGGGAACCGGTCAATCTTCCTGACTGTACAAGCAACATTTGGCATCACCATCTGACCTCAAGCCTCCATCAACCACACTTTATTGCGGAAGTTCCACGATATCCAGTACGTCACATAACGGAAGTATGAACATATGACGAAATAATAGGAAGAATCTTGAAGGGTGTCATGCTCACGCAGTCCTTGAGCACGAAGGTGGGACCCTTGAGCATGATGGCGTGTGGCCTCTGACCTCACCCATAAGGGCAAGGTCAAAGATCAGGGCATTACATCCAAGGGTCGTAGCGTCGTGCTCTCAACGGCCGTGTCGTCGTGCTCGAGGCAATAAAATGCAATTGCGACGCGTCTAAAGCAGAAGTGTGTGAAGCAGCCAGGACCCAGGAGTCTTGTACCACAGGCCAGGGGCGTTACCAGGGTCGCCTCCGGTTGGCCTGGCGTGACATGTGTCCCTGAGCGTCGCAACCTGTCTGCCTTGCTTCATTACGGAGTGTGTGGTGGGTCACGTCTCACGACCAATGCTGATGCTGGGGTCGACGCTATTTCCTCCAGTGGCTCTGAATGGGTTAGGATAGTCGCCTTACGAATGACAAGCAGAGTAAGACGTTTGCTCAACCCAAGGCTGAGTGTCAGCTGCCTGGACGAAGCTTGTAACACCAAACGTTAAGAACTTCACTCCGAAAGGTAAACTTTCTCTCAAATGAGCAATGTTCTTTCCCACAGTTACTGGATTTTTTCCCTCTAATTTTTCGATGCGGCTGCGTCAAACTTTACAACTAGATATTTCAAACGAAAGACTTACTTCGGGTAACTTGTGCTTCTTCGAATCAACAGGAATGAGGAGCGTAGGTTTGCGGGATATAATGGCAAGTGGAAACTCATTTCCAGGTATGAATCTCGCACCTCGTAAAGACCCTGGGACATACGATGGATTTTATCGTAAGAGTTTGTAGAACTTTAGCGGAAGGTGTCTCGTGTTCTCGCTGATGATAAGTACTTTCATACACCAGTCGAGGCAGTGCAACTTGTTGGTAGCACCTGGATCGTATCATCCCTCAGTCCAGATTACATGGGGGGTTGAACAGGTGCGATGCTGGTGGCTTGGCCGCTAAACCTGAGTTCCTGGTAGTCAGTATCGGCTTCGCTTTGCCTCATGGCAACCACATCAAATTCATCAACAAATTTCAACAAGCCTTTCTGTCACATAAATTGGTGTAACGTTCATGCTGAAGATAATATATCAGCCAACGGCTAATATAACCAGCACTCCCGAAGTGTAGCGGTAGCGTTCCTGACCTTGACGCGTTCACGGACCACTCTGGGTCGAGCGCATAGGTTCGAATCGTTGTTGAGCCAGTCGGCTCACAGTCGATCCAGCTGTTCATCCACCGCTAGGGGTTTGTCGATAAAATAAGGTACCTGGCTTAGGCTTGGATATATATATATATATATATATATATATATATATATATATATATATATATATATATATATATATATATATATATAAACGTTAATGGGATGGCCTTGATTTGGGCCTCAGCTGCCCGTGCCGTCTTAGCTAACATAAAAAAAAAAAAGGTCCACTTGTTGGTTTTTAATTAATATTTGAATAAATAATGAAACTGTGCAATGTTGCCTTCGGACGGCCACGCTCTCAGCAACGTCCATTACACAGCCCATTGTCGGTCCTCTCAACAGTTGGTGGATATCGACGACAGTGAACCATTTCTATTTAGTACACTAAAGGGCAGTTCTGTTGCTGGCCAGTGGGATGCCTCAATCAATGACCTTTCATATATTATTGAAGCTTCCTCATCATCAAGGATCCAACCCTGAAAATTGGTAATATTTTGTGCCCTTAAGTGTCATGGGTAAGACTCAACAATGATACACGTCTCGGTGATCTATGGAGATCAGAAGGGTTACTGAATACATTTCCAGCTGGCTCCAAACTTTCACCCTCAATACGGATATCTACTGGGTCGGTTGGCCTTATATGCCTCCTTGCGCAAGTCACGAGAACCAATGGTAATGAACAGGAGCAGCCATCTCATCACCCACCTCCTCGACGCTCATTTCCAAGTGACATACGTGCGTTAATGAAGCGAAGCCAAGACAGGGCGCGCCCATATCACCCTTGAAGAAGCGTGTCATGAACGGCATTTAGTCCCTGTGCTGGTTCGTGTTATATAACAGGAAGCGTATAGCACGTTACCTGATGACGCTCATGCTGAGTCTGGATGTCTGTCGTAGCAGAGAGAGAGGAGGGGAGAGGTATGACATGGGTTCTGCTAAGGTCAGTGCACAGAGAAGGCTAATCTATTATACGCTGTGAACAGTTTTAATTACCTCTGCTGAGTATGTGTAACCACAACGACCCCCTTTACTACCCGTGACTGAGTCAAATTCTCTGAAAGCCGCAGAAAGCTGGCGATGGCCGCGTGGACCACTTCCCGTCCTCATGGCTGCTCACACACACAGTCCACACCCTCCCTCACCATCAACGTGTCCACGTATGTCTCTCCAGAAGCCTGTCCTTGCATAAAGGACAGGCCTCCGGGGTCCCCTAGTGAGTCAAGACTAGGTCGAGACGACGAACCTCCCGAAAACTGGACCATTACTTAACCGTCTCAAAGGTCAACATCAGCCGGGACCCGCCGCTCTAGGTCGTCTACTGGCGGCAACAGCGGGGTGAGGGCTGTCCTTTGTGGCTGCCAGGCAGCCTCAGACTAGAATGGGAAATGCACGTGTCGTCTGCAGATTCGTGAAACAAGAAAGTACGTCACTGTGTGTACATCCCTGCAATACGGAACTGAAGCTGTTTCACACTTGTCTGTCCGTTTCAGATTCTTTTCACCACACTGCAGCGACTTTCCATAGCCTCCTCAACGGAGAAATGAATCAATAAATATGAAACAATATATAGTACATCAGGAATCTCCCCTCAGAGGTAATGACATTAATAATGAACATTTCTAATAATTATTACTCTAGAAGGCCCCGGAACAAATTATATATATATATATATATATATATATATATATATATATATATATATATATATATATATATATACACACAACTTGAGGGAACACATCACGTGAATTTAAAAGAAAAAAGGTTACTTAATTGCTGGCGTCTCAGAAGCATGTGCTTTCTCGCAAAGCACGTTCGACCCAGAAACTACGAAGAGCGAGACGGCGGTATAAAAAGCAGCCAACAACGCTGCTCCATCAGGTTGTATCCGGCAATATATAACGTTAGGGGGGGGGGGGGGGGGGAAGGGAAAAGACACACAAACAACCTTCCAGAAGCTGGAGAAGTTTTAACAGCGCATCTGGATCGCTTATATAAGTCCTTTCATAAGTATTTCCTAAACAGTTAAACTTATATATAATCCATGCTTCACAGCGCCATCAAACAATGAAGCTGACCACAGATGATCTCAGGTTCATCATAAAAAACCAACGTGACGGACGTGCAAGTGACTGACTGACCAAGGGTGATCACAGCCACTCCAGGAAACTACTTAATTCCATTTACTGCACGGGAAGAAACCTTGAAACTATTTACATCTTCGCAAGTCCATCTTCATAGTTCCACGAATGCAAATACACACCCAGACAATATATATATATATATATATATATATATATATATATATATATATATATATATATATATTATATATTTTTTTTTTTTTCTTTTAAACTATTCGCCATTTCCCGCGTTAGCGAGGTAGCATTAAGAACAGAGGACTGGGCCTTTGAGGGAATACCCTCACCTGGCCCAATTCTCTGTTCCTTCTTTTGGAAAATTATACACTCGTACTTGCAGGTTTGTGAACGTGGATAGTGAAACGTGAGGCCAAGGTTAATAAAACACAAATCTTCACTTTCTGGAAGGTTAAACTTAACATGGAGGAACGTGACATCCAGCCTGATGGAACGTTTTAACCCATCTCGGTGGAACTTCAAACCTTGCTAAGTGGAACAATGAAACCCAGACGACTCATTATCAAGAGAGATCGTGAGAAAACTATGCAGATAAAAGACCAAAAGAAACCAGTGGAAGACGTGGCCGAGATACGAAGCCAATAAAACGAGAGGAAGCGATACGGGGAAAGGTGTGGCCAGAGAGCTAATCACCACCTCACGACAACGTTATCTGGCAACACTGTCGGCGCACCGCGCCCTAAACAATGCGTCCTCGTCCTCTCCCACTCCGTCCAGCCGCGTTCCGTTCCGCCTCCCTTCTTGGGAAGGAGACCTACACCTCCTCTCCCTCCCTGATTGTATGACGCTAACCCTATCTCCCCTTTGTTGTAAACACTACTGAATCCATCATCTTAGAATTATTGAGGGATGCTAAGCATATAAAAGCAATATCAGACAAGTTGGGACCCGAGCGTTTATACACACACACACACTCACACATTCACACACTAACCTACCTTGACCTCGTCAGAGAACCTTCACCAAGAGCCTGCAACTCGCCTCGTCAACCTCGTGAAAAAAAACCACTCTTGTTATACTTTCCATTCGAGCGAATTAATGAGCTCGTCTTGGGAGGCTGGGCTGCAGGTTCAGGGAATCCTATCACTAGAACATTGTGATCTTTACTACTGTGATGTCAGCACAGGTGGTACGCCTGACCTCTCGAACGCGACCCTTTGGAAACGATGGTCTAGCCTCTGACCTAATCGAAGCTGCCAGGCCGTCATACCCAAGGGTCGTACTGTCATACCGTGGTGGTGGGGGAGATGGAGGGGGTAGTGGGGAAGTGAATTACCAAACATATTGTTAGAATAACTAGGAACGTACATGGATGCCCGACCAGCAGGTTCCATGAGTGGGCTGGCCACTGTGGTAAAGAAACTTGGACACAAGCTGCAGTCCAGTTCTTGGAAAACGGATTAAAAAAACAAGCTTGACCTCAAAGTATAAAGTGTAACAACAGAGAAACGCTCTTCTTCTACACACACACACACACACACACGCACAACACATACCAGGACACAAAAACTAGCACTCGCGAAATCGTGAACTAGTACACAAATCCGAACCGGCTCCGAAACGCAAGAGCCAACCTCGCTCACCCTAAAGGCAAGGTACGGAACCCCCTTCAGCGAGGCGACGGTACGATTCTTGAGAACGACGCGTCGGTACCTCCCCAGGGTGTGTGATGAGTCCCCATGATGACTCGATCCTTAATTAACGATAAGGTCACGACTCCCTGCCCAAGGTCGAACCATCATGGGGTTAATCACTCATCCATTCGTTGCGTACGATGATGTATTACACTTGTAATAAACCGAACTCCTACACGCTGTTATGGGATTTACAGATCACATGACAACAGGCAGACAGCTTGCTTGCGCGTGATGACCAAAGCCTGAGATGATACGATTTTCTCTAGCACTATAACTTAACGTTTTGCGTACCGAGACAAAAACTACGTAACGAAAAACACTTTACACCAAGCTACAAAGTTCACTCGGCCTTGATTTCTGTACCTATTGCCTGATTACGTAATACACAAGAGGAAAGTTTGTCCTTACCTAAACGACCTCCAGGAAGTGCAATGTTAATGTGCACAGAAGCAGGTCACTAGTGAGAGATGGGTGTGATCAGTGGGTGGGAGGGAAGGTTAAGTGGTGAGGAAAGTGGCGACATGGACACAACAGACCATTGGGTCTTTTCGAGGCTCCTTGTGACAGGAGAAGAGATCGGAAATAGAAAAAATAATACCCGGAAGCTTAATATTAATCCATGGCAACGCAAATACCGTCGTGGACTTGAAGCGAAGCATCTGTGGTGTCTTTTTCTTAAGACGTATCTAAGGTCTTGTTGACAAATCACTCCATTTGTTTTAAATCCTGCTGAAGAAAACGCACTCTTCGACTCATTCGAAGTGGACCGTTTTTGCTCACGAGGTTGTATCCATTGCTACAAGGGAAATCAAACAAACATATCCTTAAATAGCTGATTCCATCATCGCCTTCAACAACATGAATACCTGCATCATATCACCTCTTTACCTTCTTGTCTGACGTGAACAACAACTGGTTTACTATAACTAGTGTTTCTCAAGCGATGCCATCAAGGTCAGACGCGGTTTCAAGAACAATTACAGAATTATCAAAATAGTGCATCTTTTTTTTTTCTACCGGTATGAAATAACAAGAATATCATCAAAGAACCTGCCCTATATACTTTAAGACTTAGAATGGACTATATGGACAAGAAAGTATTAAGGCTACTACGAAATATTACACTATTTTTTTCGGTATATCTTTGTCAGCAAACTTTCCTGCCATGTCAAGTATAAGAATTTAGGGGAGAAACCATCTTACAATCGAAGTATCTCTTTGAGTCGGTTTCAAACATTACCCTGAGTATTTACCTGCTTACCAATAAAGTGTAACCCAAGTCTACTTAATGATTAACTACTGAATCATCTCATATTTGCTATTAGATTTTTTGTTTTCAAAAGTGTAGCACGAAATTTACTCCCAGGAAAATTACTTCATTTTAAGTAGCTGTAATTTTACAATTAATGGTCAGAATAATACCAAAATGCACTTCTTAGGTTTCCTTTTTAGATTTTTCGTCACATTGTAAATGTTTCAAAACGTTGAGAAACTTGTTCTAAACGGCTTTCCTCTCAATACGATGCAATGACTTCCTTAAAAAGTAATGGGACCAAAATTAAACTCAGTATTGAAGGTGGGGACGCATCAGCCAACTGTAAAGAGTGAGGACTGGCACTTCAGAATTGAATCCGAATGCCCAGAGCTTTGTTCGCCTTTCTTTTATTGTCTCAATGTCCTGATTACATAGCATTAGGTCATCGGAGACCATTACACTCAGGTCTTTTTTCCTCGCTTCCGATATGTGGGACAAAAGAACTCATACTGTAATTTTATTTTTCTTCGTTTTTATTACCGATGTGTAAAACTTAACACTTGTCGATAACACAGTTCATTTGCCAACCGTGAGACTAGTCCACTAGTGTCTTGCTGATTCAGTTTGCAACTTTAAACTCTCAATTTCTGTAGCAGGTTTATTTCTCGGCTTAGGGTCGCTTGATGAATTTTAACAACGTCGGTGATACATTTTAGAAACAGAGCTGTACCCAAGAATGGTACCTGTGGCACACCACTTGATACATCGGATTTCTGGAACGCGAGATATCTAAAGTCGTAGATACGGATGAAAAAAAATCGAGATTACCTCTAAGGTGTTTAGGCAAGTGGTGAAGTTTATTAGCTGGGGAAGGTGGGTAAGACGTGTAAGAATAAAGATGGGTAAGTAATGAGGTGGCTTGTGCTAAGGTGCGTAATGTGAAAGTTAAGATGTGTACGTGGATAAGATAGGAAAGCAGTCAAGCATTCATGCAAATACTAACCTCCAACACTACATTACGACCCTTGAACACGAGGATACGGTCCTTGGATACAATGACCTGGCCTTTGACTAGACCCTAAAGGGTCAGGTCAAAGGCAGGGCCATCGTACCGTCGTGTTCAAGGGTTACTCCGTCGTCCTCAAGGGTCGTTCGTACCTTGGTGCTCAGGAGGTTAAGGATCAGGAGGAATGCGAGGGAACCTTGTACTGGTCGTGTGGGCGGGTGTGGCCACTGGTCCATTAAGGACACGACACACTAACCTTTCCCATCACTGCTGGTAACCCTACACGTCAATTGCTTCCCCACCTGGTGGCACTGCCGTCACTAAACATGCTTCAGATCACCTTGATCATACTATTCTTTCTCTGAGTAGCATCAGGAGATCTCAAGCATGTTACTTCAAAATTAGTTCAGATCAATACCATAAAAAAACTATGTACTCAAAAATTACAGCACGTAATTAGCTTATAAATGAAAAAATACATAAAGAATAACTAATAACAATATCAATAATAATTGTAATAAATAACTGCATGTACGTAACTGAAGTTATCATTGATAGGTCAAGTGTAGTGTGTGCAACGGGTGATTTGCGTGTGCAAATAGCAGGTGTTCTGAGTGGAGGTGTCTAGTGCTTGTAAATGAATCAATCAAACTCCCTACCATGTCTTGGGTAACGTTACTCTCCTCCACACTCCTCCTTCCGCTGATAAGGCCTAAGTTTACAGCACGTATGTAGCTATACTGTAGGTGTGGTGTTGGAGCTGCTCTCCCTGCTGTACACTGATCAAATATATCTCACGCATTCCCTCGTAAACAACTGGGGAGGTAGCCGGACCATCCAGCTTTCAGTGTTAAGAAAAAGTCGCACGAAAGAGACCCTTAACTAGCCTAACTGACTGGAATCCCCAGGTGTAATGGGTGGCATCCAACATGATACATCCTCCCACACCCTCCCTCCAGCTCATTCTCATGAATCATCCAGTTATCCCCAGAATCAACAACATCTACTGACCTGTGTCGCCCACACTACACATACATGCAGTGACCCCCAACATACCAGAGGGCAAGGATGCCCTCTGGTTCCCTCCATCCTCAGATTGGATCATGACTTGTGTGCACTGACCTTGTGTACACAGGCTGGTCCTCCTCCTCGTCCTCAAAGGGCTTCACGGTGACCTTCCTGCGGCCAAAGTCCAGGGCCGTCCCCGGGTGTTGGAGGTCCGGGGACATGATGCGGCTGTGGGAGGAGATGACCACGGCTACTGCCAGGGTTACTCTGACCAACCTCTGCTCAACACACACATTATGTATCAGTTTATCAGGTGAAGTCGATAGCAAAAACAAAAAAGGTCCAATCCCTTTTATCGTATATCTTTAATGGGTTGGATGGACTTCCTGTTCACATTCCAAGCTCTAGATAACCCAGAAGAGACTTCCAAGAAGTTATCAGTCTTTTATTGCTGGCGAGGTCAAAGAGAAGTGTAAGCTGTGTGTGTGTGTGTGTGTTGTTTGTACGGCAGTGTGTGAGTTGTCAGTGAGTGCGTGTATGGTGTACACATCCTTCCAAAAGTTGCGCCGTTTATAATGTCATGATAAATGACAGACAGGACAAGACGCGACTGAAGAAAGTCATCATTTACATGAAGTATCATCAAGCGCGACAGATTTGGGGGAAAGGTATGAAAAAGAGAAGCACCAGGTGTTGGAGTGGGCATGTGCTGCGCCGGGTGGTACAGTGTGTAAGAAACTCTCGGTTACAAGCACACGAATCCGAGAGGTAAGAATCTTACAACGATTCAGAGTTTGGGAAAAATTTAAGAGAAGTTATCTCATATACCAATCATCCGCGCATCATTTTTTGAAGGGAAACACGATGCGATTCTTGGAACATAGAGAGAGAGAGAGAGAGAGAGAGAGAGAGAGAGAGAGAGAGAGAGAGAGAGAGAGAGAGAGAGAGAGAGAGAGAGAGAGAGAGAGAGAGAAGAAAACTGGTAGGGAACCATGGTATGTACAGTGGAGAGAGGAAGGAGCCAAGAATTTGATGCAAGCCAGAACCGCCTGGGGAGTTAGTGTGGTGCAGAGCCCCGAGGCGGGCCAGCAGAGAGCAAGGTGGTGGACAGTAGACCAGGAAGTTTTTGTGGGATTAGCTGCCGGGGAACAACAGATGTTTTAGGAGCACTGAGATCTTGACCACGATTCGACTCCTTGGGTTCATATGATGGCCTGGCCTCGAGACCTAACCAGGGTTAGAGGCCAGACCATCATACCGTCGTCATCAAGAGATTTAAACGAACGAGGGAGTGATTGTTGAAGAGACTGCAAGATGCCGTAGTGAAAGTGGGGAGACTTGTAAGGAAGAGACAAAGAATCTCGTCCAGTGCAGCACTAAGAAACAAGGTCATCTGTCTGGGAGAGTATCAACAAGTGATGCGTTGCACACGGCACTAGTGCCAGATGGCTTTTAAGGTCAATCTGTATAACTCACCGAGTGTGTACGTGTTGGATGGCTGTTGACAGGTAAAGGTCATGAAACCGGAAAATATCACACATTTCAAACATACAATGTACGAAACTTGCTGTTCATTCCCTCAATGAGTAAGGTGAAAGGCTTGGACAGAGGACGAGGAAGATTTTGATAGATTCTGCAAAAGAGGAAATACAACCGACAGTAGAGTGTAGGTGGACTGTCCAACTGGTTGGGACGAAGTTTAACCCACAATGCGTTATGTTCAGCACCAGAGAGTACACACAAATATATGAGTGAGACAAGGTATTATACTAAAGCCCTATCTCTAGGGAAGGGAGGGGAAGGACTGTATGCCTCCTGATTCTACTGTTTTCTCCAATCCTCTTTCTGAAAATATCGCTTTCTTTACATACGCTTATATCTATATATCCCATCCTCAAATATACATTTAACGGACGTGTGTGCTGCTATATCATCAGACCACCAGACTATCTAATCATATCAGTCGCAGATAATACTCGGGAAAAAAAAAAAAAAAGAAATCTTAGCGAAGAACTAAAACGGTCGCCACCAATGAAGCAGACATCTGTAACCATCCACAAACAACCATAACGGTTGTTACAACCAGATGCGCCCGTAGTTACACCACCGGAGCGGTACGTACGTAGTCACCATAACGGTCGCCACAACTGTAAACAACCACTTGGAATCGTTCCATGAAAAACAGGGGTCTCGATAATGACGAAAAACCCATGTATATGATATACATTTTCAGTTAATTACAAGATATATATATATATATATATATATATATATATATATATATATATATATATATATATATATATATATATATATCTGACTTTTACTTTACCTAATTGTAAATTTTCTCAAAGCGGTGTATTTAGCATTTCAATTCATATATATATATATATATATATATATATATATATATATATATATATATATATATATATATATATAGTGACTCTGTGGGGTTATTTAGCATGCCTTGGGAACGTGGTGCACCGAAAAACTTCGTTGTTGATAAGGAATAAACACATCCGGGTATCATCGGACTGATAAGGAATAAACACATCCGGGTTTCATGATGTCATGATAAATTTCAGCCATTTGTGGCCACGTAACTGACTTTCACTGATTTATCAAGCATATGCGTCCTTAACCTTTTAGGTTACTGTGGCCTGACTTTAACTTTAGCCATAGGGAACAAGTTGAAGGCCAGAACATTATATATATATATATATATATATATATATATATATATATATATATATATATATATATATATATATATATATATTATACCTGATCGCTTGCAAAGATTCGAACAGCTTCCATAGCCTACTGGTTACTGTACCCAGCTCCCACACAAATGGTGGAGCTTAGAATCCTTGCTGTTGAGGGGGGTCATTTCGTGCCCTATGAAAAGCTATGCTCAGTCGTATGTATGTATAACTGCCACAGGATCCCTTCCACAGGAGCATCTGCAGCTCCAGCGCTGCGCTTATTTCAGTATCAGGGAGATGGACTCCTGTGGAGTTTAGAAATACTCTTGACCAGACTGTACGTCCAGTCCTCGCCACCGTGACTAACCATTCGCGGCGCAATTTCATGCAAACGGAGCCCGGCAATATATATATATATATATATATATATATATATATATATATATATATATATATATATATATATATATATATTATTTATATGTATTTATATATACAGCTGCAAGAGGTGCTGCAGTCAACCAGGCGGTGGGTGTGTGCAAGCAGTAGACTACCCTGTGCATTGCTTCTACATCTGTGGTTCCCAAACGTTTTGAGTGTCGTGCTACTAACCTGTCTTACTGTCCATGGGTACGTGCCGCCTTACGTGCTTGGCTCGCGACAACGACGACAACTACGGCGACCAACTTAGTTCATCCGCTCCCATCAAAGAAAACGGAACTTTTCCAGGCAACTTACGACGAATCATTTATAATCGCTTACTGCCGCGAGAGCGCAGGGGTAAATCAGCATATCTATCACTACTAAACCATACCCTGGTGGTGTGCGATACTCTCAACCCTACACTGTATTAGCACATTCTCGTACATGGTCTTGTCGGTCCGTGCAATTCAACTGAGACTCTATGTTACGGGATTTTTTTTTTTTTTTTTGTATATATTTGGTCTTTTGATCTTGTCAAGTCTCAAGTATTCAGGTCATTTATCGTGAAGCCGTACAGTTAGTCGTGGCAATATTTCGACCAGTGAGGGGTAACACTGTGAGCAATTCAAGCTCTTTTTTTTTTCCCAGTTTTAAACGTCCATTTTCTGTCGTGTTTGTAAGGACGATAGGAGACGGGTAACAACATCCACTAGCGTTCAGCCCACAGGGAGTAACACGAGCGTTTCTACCAAGACGGAGAGACATTATGAGGCAAGGAGTTTTATCTATAATACACCAGCAAGGCTCAGTGGATGTGATGGGCAACCAACGGAACCGGGGCTCATTAAACTCCCCACAAACGACCCCTCTCTCATTCCCCGTAGTCGTTGTGGTCTCCCGTACCGCCCATGGCTCTGCACCCACAAGACGCCTCCTCATTTCGAATTCTTAGGTCCGTTCTGCTTGGTGCATGTACGCAAGAGAGTGTTTGGGTTCTTCCCTTAGCCTAAGGCCATCATACACTCTTGCGTCGCTCAACCTACGTGGAACATACAGTGTGTATGTGTGTATGGTGCCAGGGGTGTGTGTGTGTGTGACAGTGGCGAAGAAGAAAGTCGGGAATGTTTTTTCACTCGTCGACTGCATGAGTCAGGGTTATGAGTCTGCAAATTCACACATTCATCCTCGTCTAAAGAGTATTACGCATCGAGTCTGTATTTCACGTTTTCTGTAACTTTCTTCAAAGATGTTCTCTCTATCAAGAGATTAAACATATATATATATATATATATATATATATATATATAAATATATCCTCACCTGTTGGAACCATCGCTGCTCTTGTCCTCAGAGGACGCTGGGTCGCCACACTCGGAGAAGTTGCCCTCGTCAGTCGTGGTGGTGAGCGAAGTCAAGTGGTCCTCGAGGAGCTGCTCCCTGGAGGCCGAGCTCCTCACCTCCTCATCGTCTAGGAGGTTCTCCCTCGAGTTCATGAGACGTTCCCTCATCTGGCGGAGCTCCTCCTCGCGTTCCTTCAGCTCACGGATCTCCAGGGCAATCTTCGTCTCCGTGCTGTTAGCAGATGGCGTAGGTGTTCTCCTGAGGGAAGAATGAATGAATATATATATATATATATATATATATATATATATATATATATATATATATATATATATATATATATATAATACACTTTCAGCGAAATTCATTTGGACGTCTGCTATTCTGACAAGAGTAATGGACTTACGCCTCTGGGAAGTCGACAGGCGGCGGGCTGACGGCATCGTAAATGACGGGTTCGCCATCGTTGCCAGGGATTGCGTGGGTGTAGCCGCTGGTGGGTGCCGCAGGCACGTCCTCCACCACACGATCCACGAACCCCTCGTCGGAGTCGTGGCTGGCTGGGGAAGAGGCCCCCTTCTCGCGCACCACCGTTGTCGTCTTCAGCGTCCCATTCTGTCGCAGCTCCGCCTCCTTCATCTGCTGGGCCCGGATCTCGGCCTCAATGACGTTCTCCTGCGTAGGGGGCTTCTTGGCCACCGTCTCGACAATGCGGGCACTCCTCATCTCCTGCGCGAATACGTGCGTTAGAACAAAGTTGCGAAAATCGATTTATATAATGCAAGGTCTTATAAGTTATTCCTTCCTCCTCCACTGATCTTTAACGCAACGTAAAACTAAAGCCATCTACTGATTCTAAAGAACAAAATCATGGAATATATATATATATATATATATATATATATATATATATATATATATATATATATATATATATATATATATATATATATCTCCCTGGGGATAGGGGAGAAAGAATACTTCCCACGTATTCCCTGCGTGTCGTAGAAGGCGACTAAAAGGGAAGGGAGCGGGAGGCTGGAAATCCTCCCCTCTTTTTTTTTTTTTTTTTTTCCAAAAGAAGGAACAGAGAAGAGGGCCAGGTGAGGATATTCCCTCAAAGACCCAGTCCTCTGTTCTTAACGCTACCTCGCTATCGCGGGAAATGGCAAATAGTATGAAAGAAAGAAAGATATATATATCGATTCTAACCTTGGGCGCCGCGTCATTGATGCCGTAGACGTACTGTTTGGTGGGGCCCTGGGCTTTAGCGGGGCTCTGCTTGGCTGGGGCCTCCAAGGATGGCGGGGACGACCCCTCGGACTCCATGGGGGAGTTGTCGAACTGGGGAGGCGGCGCGGGGATGAACTCTGGAGGGGGCGTTACTGTACTTGGGGATCCTTCCGTCTTCAGGAGGGGGGGAAAAAAAGAGAAATAATGTCACTGATCCTGCTCCAAGCAGCAAAGAAATAAAACCCGATTAACTTTCATAGTTCCCCGCTCCAACACTGCACCGTTTGTGTTAACTTATATAGAAAACGACCAAGTTTTTCAAAGGTCAAGGCATCTCTAAAAATTGCTATTACCGAATGGAATGAAGGATATGCGGAAACCTTCCGTGGGAAGAGTTTCCTGAAACACACTCACGTGAAATGGGTTGAATGACGTTGAGATTATTGGCTCTTCCTTTCTCTAATAAGGTATATATCAACATCAACAGAACACTGAATGAACGATTACACTGCTCTGCAGTTTGTAACTTGACCACCACCACCACCACCACACAACGAGTCTCCTAAACTGGTCTACTGAAGAAGTTTGGGACGGGGAGACCTTGGCAGGTGCTCCAGCCTCGGGGCTATCAAGTCTCTGACTCACTCCCAGACGTGTGTACGTCTGCTTTGCTTCACTCAGCTGTTCATCTTCTCCCTTACTTAGACTTTTCCCCTTTACTATCTAGTTTTCTGCCTCTCACAGGTCCCTTTCTTTCACATGTCCCTCCCTCCCATAGGTAACTCTCTCTCGCAAATCCCTCCCTCCAACAGGTCCTTTCCCTGTCGAACGTCCCTCCCTCCCATAAGTCCTTCTCTCTCTCACAGACCCTCCCTTTCACTGGTCCCTCCCTCTCATAGTTCCTTCCCCCCTCACAGGTTCCTCCCTCTCATACATCCCTTCCACTTACGAGTCCTTATATCTCACAGGTCACTCCCTCACACAGATTCCTCTCCCTAACAGAACCCTTCCTCATACAAGACCTATCACAGGTCCTCTACGTTCCTCCTCTCACAAGCTCTTCCCGCTCACGTCTCTCCTCTCCTCAACACGTACCTCATCAGTCTCTCCATCTCTAAGGTTTTCCTTACCGCTTGTCCCTCCACCACAGATCCGTCTCTCACAGGTCCTTAAAATGTAGGTGTCTCTTTACACGGGTCCCTCTCTCTAGCAGGTCCTTTGTTCACATGGTTCTCTTTTAGAGGTTCCTCTCTTACAAGCCTCATCTACAGGTCTCCCTCTCATTTCCCAGTGGCGTGGATCCATCTCCCACGGGTGGAATGCTTCACAAGTCCTTCTTTTAACAGTCTCCATTGCAACGTCAACTCACCATCCCATCCTCGTAAGTCCTTCTCTTAAAGATTAATTTCTCACGGTTTTCTGTTTCAAATGTCGCCTCTCTTTCAAGTCTCACTATGAAACGTTTTCCCCCATCTCTCTCTCTCTCTCTCTCTCTCTCTCTCTCTCTCTCTCTCTCTCTCTCTCTCTCTCTCTCTCTCTCTCTCTCTCTCTCTCTCTCTAGCTCCTCGCCTTCCTCACTCAGGCACGTCCTCTCTCCCGTGCTTCCTCTTCCTCCCACAACCACCATTGTTCATCAATATCTTCCTCGTCCTCCTCCTCTCCATTCCCTTACACTGAACCTTAAGACCCATCTGCAAGACCATGAGCATGACCCCCGGTACAGAGCTGATCCCTAGACTGATCGCTTAACACCCACCTGCAACACCACGGGCGTCACACCGGGTAAGGGCTGGAAGCGGACGTTGGCGACGCTCTCCCAGCCCCCGTCGTCCATGGTGGCCAACATACGGGTCTCCCAGTAATTCTTGGTGGCCGACTTGTTGTCTAGAATGCTGAAGTACTCCACCTCACCTGCCGGGAGAAAAGGTGGACCTCGTTACTCTCTCTCGTCTACAGTTGCGTGGGGCAGAGGGTCAAGTGTGTGTGTGTGTGTGTGATAGAGGGTGTCATGGGAGTTGTGTGGGCTTTCACTGTGGCTTCTGTCGGTCATGTAATATGGTGCATGGCAGAACTGGCCGACATGTCACTTACATATGAAGGGTCGGCATGGGTCGTAACTAGGATGGAACCTCTCCTACCTTCTGATGAATGTGATTTGTGTATAAATTACGGGTCAAAATTATGTACATTACAGAATTACTTTCACTATAATCTTATAAGCAAACCTTTACTTGTCCAGAATTTGAGGGACAAATCACCGAATATTTACATCAATACAGATGATAGGTAAACACAGATAGACGAAAGAATAGTATCTATAGAAAAAAAAAAGATACAAGGAACAAGGATACTACAAGGATACAAGGAAAAGAAGGTGAGGGAAACGACAAGGCAAAATTACGTCGTATTCAAATGGCTTATTCACCCAATGACGCCGTGTCACAATAAGGGAAATGACAGCGTGCCGTCTATATGAAGCAACCCCAAACCCTCCCTCCCCCGCAGAGTCTAACGAGATAACACCCCAGGAACAACATTCCTGAGTGGTTACGGCACTGCAGGGCACACCGATCACAGCCCGAGTGAAACGCCACGAGTGTGGGTGATGTGACTTAGCTCTTCAAGAAATTAAGAATCATGTGGACCCCACTCGCAGCTCGTCTACTACTCGCCTTAGACCAAGAGTTACTATATATATATATATATATATATATATATATATATATATATATATATATATATATATATATATATATATTTCGATCATTTTCTAAACAAAGGATATAAGTATTAGACCTGATAACTGTACCACTAATGTACTCAATCCATCACTTCAATCGGTGTATCTCGCCTCCGTTCATGGTGTCGACCGAAATGGATCCACACCACCACCGCAGCAGCAGCACCGGTGTCGGATAAGAGCAACACCTTCCCTCACGTCCGGAAAAAAATGCGAACGTCAAAAAAAAAAAAAAGAAAAAAAAAGAGAAAAAACTAGACCTCAGGTGACCGTTGTGGTCAGGTCGCCCACTGGTCTGGTCTCACTGCACCTGAAGTGACTAGACGAAAACTCGACAGTTTTGCCAAAATAAAAGGACTTCCATCCACCCCGGTAGGATTGGCTTCCTGTGTTGCAGTGTATCGAAGACTTTATGGTTTTCGAGGTAATCTATTAATCTAAGAGAAATAATAAAAGAAGATTTAGGTATTAGATCCGGGTATATTTTTCGCCCGATTTACTTTTTTTCTAAACAGCAAGATGAAGTAATGAACGGCTTCTATACCCTGATGTTGCCCTTGACATATCCAAAGCTTCTGACAGATTGTGGCATCGGGGTCTCATATCTGAGCTCCCCTCTCTTAAGGCTTCCCTCCCTCATTTTGCTCCCTCATATCAACCTTCCTCTCCGGCCGATCTATCTCTGTTGGTGTTGATGGATCAACCTCCTCCTCTTTCTCCATCAACAGTGGTATCCCTCAAGGTTCTGTCCTCTCCCCTACACCTTTTCTTTTTATCAACGAGGCCCTCTCTTCCACAAATAACCAAGTGCACTCATTCATCCACATCCTTAAATTCAGCTCCTTCTCTCACTCGATCTCGTCTTGACACAAAGTCCTTAGTAAACTCAAACTTGGACAGCATATCTCAGTGAGATAGATTCAATCTAGTTAAGTTTAATGCCTCCAAGACCCAGTTTCTACCCATCTCTATTGAAAACTCCTCACAGCTCTTGTCTCTCTTTTGACGGCTCTGTATTTCCACCTCTTGATATTACTGTAACATCCACTTTCTTGGAAACCCCATATTACGGAAATAGCCAAGTCTGCATTTAAGATACTACAAATCTTGTTTAGATGTCAAAATTTCTTTTCTTCTGAATAGTTGCTCCGTTTATACAAATGATTGATTCGTCCTTATATCGAGTCCTGCTCTCACATCTGGGGTGGTTCTAACTCTGCATCCTTACTTGACAGAGATGAGTCGAAAGCAGTCTACCTTATGGGCTCCCTAAGGCTAACTTCAAAACTTGACTTGCCCTAAGCCGCAAAATTGATCCACTTTCCCTCTTCTGTAAGTATTACTTTGGTTTTTGTTCCCGAGTGTTAGGTGCATGTGTGCCCCCACCAAGTAATACTTGGTAAGCTGCTGTGTGTGTGTGTGTGTGTGTGTGTGTGTGTGTGTGGGGGTACAACAAACGGTTGCACTGAGGGCACCAAACAAAGAGCTATATAATGTCTTAGTCAAACTTGGTATCCTGCCCATCTGTACCATGACCAACACGGCACCACACTCGGAGCCATTTTATCTGAACTTATTCAACACATCATAAACTTCACGTAGACAGTCAGACTTAGTGTTCGGCCAAGTCGTTTAAACGATATACCTGGGTTTGTGAACTGACCTCAGTCAAACAGCCAATCCTAATTGAACAACTCGACCACACATATGACCCTCTTGACTACTTTTCCTCACATCAAGATCAATTTATTCTATTATTACCCCCCGTACCAATTTCAGCATTGCCCCCCACCTCAAAACTTGTGAGTCTGGATGCGCCCGGTAGGTAACATGTGCCACGATTCACACAGTCCGCCCTCAAACCCACCGTCTACATGGCCAGTCTCTGTGAACGCGTCCGCTCCACAGGGGGTACTATGGTATATCCACAGACTCTTCTCTTGAAATCGGAGTGGCACAGTAGATTACAAAGATACTCCCCCATAGTACAGTCTACGGCTCTCAGTTGCAGGAAGTGAAGGCCTGCCATACACTGTAGCCATGAAATTACAATATATTCAGCTTCTGTGCAGGGGCGTATCTAGGGGAAATAGCGCCCATGGCAAGCTCTGAAATTGCGCCCCTGGCTTGATTAAAAATGTACATACAGTGGATGTGTATAAACTTATATACAGTAAAATTATAAGCTGTTGAAGAATTAGGCCAAACTTAGATTTATATAAACTCTTAAAGACTTAAAGTTAAAGACTTATTTGATCAAAATTGTAACGTAGAAGCGGCAATGCAACTGATAGTAGCAAAGCATTAGTATAGTTGAAAAGTAGGCGAGTTTCTCTTTTATCTAACAAAACCAAACCCTTAAAAATGTCAATCGGGTAACATATGTCAAAAAGCAAACCTGTTGAGTGGCGCCTCATTCAAGTGGCGCCCAGGGGACCTGCCATACCCTAGATACGCCACTGCTTCTAAGACAGAGAAAATGGGACTCTACACAAGTTAGACAGAAATTAAGTAGTCACCCCTCGCAGTTTATAGCATTACTTTTACTGTGTTTACAGACGACCTTACTGACGCAAACGACGAAATCACAGATGTGTAAGCGACCAACATGTCGAAAGTCTAACAAACAAATCTGATAAGACAACCACCTGATGATGATATGAGACATAATCGATGTGGCTACAGTATTTCTGCCCGTCCATTTTAGTTTTGTTAGATGAGAAGGCAAGGGCATCTGAATGCGCTAATTATATATATATATATATATATATATATATATATATATATATATATATATATCCCTGGGGATAGGGGAGTAAGAATACTTCCCACGTGTTCCCTGCGTGTCGTAGAAGGCGACCAAATGGGGAGAAAGCGGAGGGGGCTGGAAATCGTCCCCTCTCTCGTTTTTAATTTACCAAAAGAAGGAACAGAGAAGGAGGCCAAGTGAGGATATTCCCTGGAAGGCTCAGTCCTCTGCTCTTGACGCTACCTCGCTAACGCGGGAAATGGCGAATAGTATGAGAATATATATATATATATATATAGAAATACTTAGAAAAGCAAATGGATTTGTATGTAGCATTTATGGATCTGGAGAAGGCATATGATAGAGTTGATAGAGATGCTCTGTGGAAGGTATTAAGAATATATGGTGTGGGAGGCAAGTTGTTAGAAGCAGTGAAAAGTTTTTATCGAGGATGTAAGGCATGTGTACGTGTAGGAAGAGAGGAAAGTGATTGGTTCTCAGTGAATGTAGGTTTGCGGCAGGGGTGTGTGATGTCTCCATGGTTGTTTAATTTGTTTATGGATGGGGTTGTTAGGGAGGTAAATGCAAGAGTCCTGGAAAGAGGGGCAAGTATGAAGTCTGTTGGGGATGAGAGAGCTTGGGAAGTGAGTCAGTTGTTGTTCGCTGATGATACAGCGCTGGTGGCTGATTCATGTGAGAAACTGCAGAAGCTGGTGACTGAGTTTGGTAAAGTGTGTGGAAGAAGAAAGTTAAGAGTAAATGTGAATAAGAGCAAGGTTATTAGGTACAGTAGGGTTGAGGGTCAAGTCAATTGGGAGGTGAGTTTGAATGGAGAAAAACTGGAGGAAGTGAAGTGTTTTAGATATCTGGGAGTGGATCTGTCAGCGGATGGAACCATGGAAGCGGAAGTGGATCATAGGGTGGGGGAGGGGGCGAAAATTTTGGGAGCCTTGAAAAATGTGTGGAAGTCGAGAACATTATCTCGGAAAGCAAAAATGGGTATGTTTGAAGGAATAGTGGTTCCAACAATGTTGTATGGTTGCGAGGCGTGGGCTATGGATAGAGTTGTGCGCAGGAGGATGGATGTGCTGGAAATGAGATGTTTGAGGACAATGTGTGGTGTGAGGTGGTTTGATCGAGTAAGTAACGTAAGGGTAAGAGAGATGTGTGGAAATAAAAAGAGCGTGGTTGAGAGAGCAGAAGAGGGTGTTTTGAAATGGTTTGGGCACATGGAGAGAATGAGTGAGGAAAGATTGACCAAGAGGATATATGTGTCGGAGGTGGAGGGAACGAGGAGAAGAGGGAGACCAAATTGGAGGTGGAAAGATGGAGTGAAAAAGATTTTGTGTGATCGGGGCCTGAACATGCAGGAGGGTGAAAGGAGGGCAAGGAATAGAGTGAATTGGAGCGATGTGGTATACAGGGGTTGACGTTCTGTCAGTGGAGTGAATCAAGGCATGTGAAGCGTCTGGGGTAAACCATGGAAAGCTGTGTAGGTATGTATATTTGCGTGTGTGGACGTGTGTATGTACATGTGTATGGGGGGGGGGTTGGGCCATTTCTTTCGTCTGTTTCCTTGCGCTACCTCGCAAACGCGGGAGACAGCGACAAAGTATAAAAAAAAAAAAAAAAAAAAAAAATATATATATATATATATATATATATATATATATATATATATATATATATATATATCCTGGTACCTAATTCAGGGGGGTTGAAGAGCTTGCGTTGCCGGGATCAAGACTCGAACCAATGTGGGCTACACCCCGGGCGTCCTGTGAGTGCGTCAAGGTCAGCAACGCTAAACGCCACCCCCCCCACGGAGGTCCACATTACCATTGACGAGGGAAAACACCTACGTGCAATGAGTGACACATCACAGGCCTCCCAGGCTCTGTAAAAGAATTTCCCCTTCGTACGTAATCGTGAATTCCTTTAACCTCCCCAACACGTCCTCCTTTTCGGCGGAAATCACACCCCGCTGGGCTACACACGCCTGACTCACCTAATATCGCTCGACCTGGAATGCCTTGTTTGAACGAGTGACGCACGCTGACGTCAGGTCTCTCGGTGTCACGAAGTCACGCCCGTGCGTCACAAAAAAAAAAAAATTGCGTAACGTCGCGTCGATCGTGAACTCATCAGGCAACAGACCGTCGCCCTATCGTGATGTTTACCGTGTTAATGGTTGGTTCCGGGTATGGCGCCACGATAACCATAGCCAAAAGGGGGGGGGGGGGGGGGATAATCACACACAAGAGATAGGCCTCTGACGTAAACACAAGGATACAAGAATACGTAACACTCGCCTCGTCCGACTACTGGCCTTAAAGAAAACCAAATATTTCCCATCTTGATCACGGAGGCAAATCTTCAGTTCTCTCCACGCCTGAGAGACACGGGTAAAGTTATATCCGTAGTCCGACTCCTCGACACGGCCCTTCAGTCTCGCTCGAGGCGGGTGGTTCCAATCCTACTATAAAGTCGTCACCAAGAACGTCAGGAAAGGGGGACT
Source organism: Panulirus ornatus (assembly GCF_036320965.1). NCBI lineage: Eukaryota > Metazoa > Arthropoda > Malacostraca > Decapoda > Palinuridae > Panulirus > Panulirus ornatus. Next base: position 13,723,723 of record NC_092281.1, read on the forward strand.
GGGAAGTGGGGGATGACTGTGTCTCCGGGGGCTGGGCTGCTTGAGCACACACACCTCACCATCAAACCGGTGGCGAGAGAGAGAGAGTCTCTCTCGGCCACTTACGTAAACCTGACGCCTCCCGTAACTTCCAGGCCTTGGCATGTGCCCCTGCTCAGCCCTGTGCTACATGATGTCCTACGATTCTAATCAAGATAATGACCTGACTCTGGTATGTGTGGCCCTTATCATGAAGAACCTTGACATGTGTTGGAAAATATCACGTCAAGTCGTCTCAGAGATAAGGATAGACAGACTGTTGCAACAATCACAGTTAAGAGAGAGAGAGAGAGAGAGAGAGAGAGAGAGAGAGAGAGAGAGAGAGAGAGAGAGAGAGAGAGAGAGAGAGAGAGAGAGAGAGAGAAAACGAGAGGACCTACGCAGAAGGGACGCAGGACGAGATCTTTGCCATGAGACAGGCCTAGCACGTAGACTCGGGACCGCGAGAGAGAGAGAGAGAGAGAGAGAGAGAGAGAGAGAGAGAGAGAGAGAGAGAGAGAGAGAGAGAGAGAGAGAGAGAGAGAAATATGAACAATATGCCGCCACGCACATGGCATAACCGTCAGTCAGCCCTGGGTTCGCCTGCGCCTTTATCAACCATTTATCTACGTTCATTTGAAGACGTTATTGTGTGTTTATACCATGCATGTTTATTTCGCCTGAGCGAGAGGCTTAGGAGACGGTGATCTCTTACTGCTTTCAGGACATAGGAGGCTTCGGCTTATAACTATACATCACTGTTGCCAACTATGATGCAATAACTAGGAAGAAAAAATACGAGCTACTGCATATTGGCAAAAGAAACAAAGTAAAGTTCTAATTACAATGGCTGAACACATTCTTGAAAATGACAATCAACGAATAATGGGACACAACACTTTTAACTTCTCACCCTAACCTTCACCAATCAGGTTCCCCCACAGACGTCCCCAGTCACATTCCACATATCCATAACAACACACACGAGTTAGGAGCCGACGAAGAGACACGAACGAATATAAACGTACACAAAGACGAATTAAAGAAGAAAATAAAGTTATCCTCAACCCTTTGAACACAAGGGTATGATCTTGCAACACGACGCGACGAACCCTGAGCAGCTCGGGCCCAACAAGCCAGGCCATCATACCCGTGCTCAAGGCCAGTACCCCTGTGTTCAAGGGGATTATATTACGAGTTAAGTACCAGGAGAGCTCAAGAAATACAAGAAATAACACGCTGGAGAGCCCACTGCCTCTTTCCGTGACTCACCCGGCATTCTCACTGTGTTGCGTTCGACTCCTTCCTTGTAGAATCCCAGGCATATAGGTTCCCCTCTCTATCAGCAGCCGAGCAACAGCTGCTGCATCACAACCTCTTCTGCATCGCCAGTCTGCTTCGCCTCGGGTGTTGTTACAGACGCTTTGCTGAGGCCCGGGAATGCTCGCGAAATTGCCTGCAGCTTGCGAGAGCCCGTGCGATATATCCTGGTCTGTGTAACTCCGGTCACACGCTGCTCTATGTGTATACCTCTGTCACCTCCTCGATCAACTATTACTGTGGTCATTTAAGATATATTGATTGTATAATCTGACTCACTATCTGGAGGAAAAAAACACATATGTTTATCGCGCTTATTCACATCCTTATCTTCCATCCATGGTTACCTAGTTTTGAATCTACACGGTTTCTCTGGCGTCATTCAGCGAACGATAACTTTGGTGCAGGTCGTGTTCATTTTCTGACGGGGAGACAAGCAGGGGAGATAGATTTGACGTCCCATGGGTAGATGCAACTCCGACCCATCAACTGCAGTACGAACACCCCCGAAACCAACTGTCACCATCGCGTTCTTATCCCCAGGAATATCAATTCAAAAAATTACGTTAAAGAAAACATTATATTCTCAATACACTTTAAAAAAAAAGCTTGATATACAGACAGAAACAAGTGGTATTTCAAAATAATAATCCCCTCCCCCCCTCTAATGTTTTGAAGGAGGATAGGCAGCAGATGGCAACTTTGGAATTAAAAATCATGTCGCTATCTCAACCCGCTGAGGCAAGCTTAGACATCACGTCCGCAATGAATAACCGACTCAGCTGATACGAACTTCCACATTAACAAATACTGAAAAATTAATCTCTCAGCATGATTCACATCTTTTCCCTTTCCTTAATCTGCATGTCCCTTGAAGCAGACTGGATCCATCTTGATCACTCGAGACAAGTGAGAGCTATAGCATTATCTCTTTCACCATCGAGACACAACGAACCTTCGCCTCGCGTGAGACGAATTTAAATCGCACTATCTTTATCGTCTCTGGCTCCATCCGATGCCAGCCTTCACTCGCTCAACACCGCCACCACCACTGACTGCCATTCTCCAACCTCATTTTCGTCTCCGTAATAGAAAACGTGACAGATCCCTTCGTCTGAGTACACAGATCGTCCACTTATTCGTCGCGTACCGCAAGCACCACTGACAAAATGACGACGGGTTCAAGGTGTGCCACCGACGACGATGCACGACCCGGAGGCGAACGGGGCGTCCGGCGACAAGTCGCAGGGACGGAGCACTGTCGTCTGTCGCCCTAGTGGCGTGGCACCGGCCCTCCTCCGGTAGGTAGGCGGACATGACTGACACGCTTATCTTTTCACATGGCGTCCATCCTTACGGTACTTCCCTCCAAGCCGTAACCCCAAGCACCGGCTAATTCCACGACTGACAACGACGCACGAACGTAAAACTATGAATGTATGTATATATGCACACACAAGCATCTACCATGTAGTACCAGGGGAAGGGGTAAAGGTACGGGCCAGATCTGTGTAAACGCGTGGGGTTTAACAACGTCTGAATCATAGTGCTTATCAGCTTATCAGTTACAGGGTCTGACGCTGATAGCGTTGTACGTGGACCGATTCTGAGAAGCTCGTATCCCACTACTACCTCCAACAATGTGGATCATTATTTTTGGAGGGTACCAACGGTGATGGTAGCCCAACTCCCTCGTCATTCGTGATGGCTCGGTCCCACTTGAGAGTCAGCCTAATGACATTAAGTTCTGAAACCTAATCACGCACAGGTTTCCAGCCCACCAGACACCAACCAGCAAAGGCCTATCGCGTACACTGCTTTACCCTGTCACATGAATTACATAAGCCTTCTACATAACACTACATCAGGCTACACACCGACCATGCAAGCTTATTCCACCAGACATACCAGGCGGCCTCCCCCAGCCACATACGACACTCATGACACACCATGCAAACATACCATATAAACTATGTAGGTCTACCACATGAGCTATATAGAACCATCAGTATTTGCGACAACGATCATTATTTGTATAAGCTTATCCACGCCAGCCGGAAAAGCCTATCTGCCCATGACAATCGCATAAGCTTATGAGAAGCTTCATAAGCTTATCATACCAGCCCTTTCCGTATATCACCGTCACCACGAGCCAGTCATGAGCTATGTATCCTGTCACACTGACTCACCACGTCGGCCGTGCACTCCTCACATACCACGTCACTCCATCAGGCTTTTCAAATGATCGCATCAGTCATAGAAGCTTATACGACTCGTGTGAGCCTAATGCAAAAGCTATGTACACCTAGAACATCACCAGTGTTGGCCTAGATCTGATGTATAAGCCGACCACATCAAGGGTGTGAGCCTAATGCATCACTGATATCAGCCGACCACACTAGCAGTATAAGATTATACCACATCAACGGTATAAACCCACCACATCAGTATAAACCCACCACATCAACGGTATAAACCCACCACCAACGGTATAAACCCACCACATCAAAGGTATAAACCCATCACATCAGCAGTATAAACCCACCACATCAGTATAAACCCACCACATCAACGGTATAAACCCACCACATCATATAAACCCACCACATCGGGAGTATAAACCCACCACATCAGGAGTATAAACCCACCACATCAGTATAAACCCACCACATCGGGAGTATAAACCCATCACATCAGCAGTATAAACCCACCACATCAGTATAAACCCACCACATCATATAAACCCACCACATCGGGAGTATAAACCCACCACATCAGGAGTATAAACCCACCACATCAGGAGTATAAACCCACCACATCAACAGTATAAACGTACCACTACAGCAAGTGTACAGCCCACCACATGAACCGTATAAACCAATCCCTAACCTAACCTAACCTAACCTAACCTAACCTAATCTAACTTTCATTTCAAAAACTAAATTATCGATTCATCGTACAGGCTGCAGCACCGTGCCACCTCAAACCTCTCAAAATATTTATATATAATAAAGTTTACGAGCGAATAATAAAGTTTACGAGCGAGAGAACTTTGGTAAATACCAATGAGACTCGAAATCCAATCTTTTTTTGCTTTTTGCTTTCAAACGAACGCGCTGACAAATGTCACATTAAAACAAACAAGTCAAAGGCGCCCAGACACACGTGCCAAAAACGACAGTCGGGAGGTGAAAATTGCAGAGGTTTCCTGTGTCGTAAGCTCACTAAAGGCAGACGCATAATTTGTCGTAAATTCGCACGGAGAAACGTATGCTGTGCCACCAAGATCACAAACGCGAGAGCTGACTGTGTCGTAAGCTCCTAACTTTAACACGGCATTTGGCGTTACGCTTCAAGATGTAATCTCCCGTGGTCAAGTGTCCATGTCCTCCACCATCGATACATCCTCAAGGAAACAAGAAAAACCCTGGTCACATTTCCAGAGACGAAGGTGAATCGGTGACCTGAACCACAATCGTATGGAGCTAAGTCCTGGCATACTTACCCTGCCAAACGCCACAAATGTGGCGAATTTCTTCGTTGTGGATCTCAACTCCGTTACCTCTGCTTCCCATACAGCAAGCAATCTTTCCCTGCGGTTGGCGTGATCCCTTTCCTTAATCCCAACCTGGGACAATCTAACTCCTTCTAGATCAACGTTTAATCCTGCCACCTTCTCAAACAAGAGGAAATATGCTAACAATCTTACCGTGTACAATGTACGTAGTTTTCCCTTCCTGTCCACAGCCCTTATTTGCACGTCCCCCCAGCATGATACCCTCCCTTGGTCTGCTTTTTCCGGACGCCACCCAACCCTACAGCGCGACAAACAGTTACTGAACTGAGCACAAGACCCCCTCGGTGCCCTGCATGCAACATCCACAATGCCCAAGTGCTGCGCGAGCCCTGAAGGGGATCTTGGGGTTGGAAGGTGTGTGTGTCTGTGTGTGTGTGTGTGTGTTCTACTTCTTCATTTAAGTAAGACTTGCCTTACCTTTCGATGTTCGGTAAGTGTGCTAAACAAAAAAAGATGATACAATACATCATCTAATGCAAGAACATTGATCATAAATCCCGGAACGCTGACCCAGCGCTTGGTGAATGCCAAGCAGCCTCGTCCACGGAATCACCAAAAACTTGCCATAACCCCCAGCAGATAACAGGAGGGTAGTGGCTGCGGCCCGTGCTCCAGCCGGGGTCCCTCTCTGGCGCAGTTAGTTCCCTCAGTGACACTGTACCCCCGAGAGCAGTGACGCTGAGGCTTCCAACGCCTCAAAAAGTTAACCCTAGTTCCTGTGGTTGGTTGCGAGCCACAGTGAGGCTTTCGCTCAAAGGCAAAACAGCTAAATTTTCATTTCATCTTTATCAATGAGAAACTCGAGATAATATTCAAGAGAAACTGTGGCTCCTTTACATGATTCATGGAGGGAGGCACACGTCAGCTCCACATGCAACACCTTTTTCCTTTCATTATGCAAGTAGAATAATATCGTAAGTAACAGAAATTTCCTTCGCTGGCTCAAGGTGATAATACCGACTCGAGGCATTCAAAAACACGTGTAACATTTAAACCGTATCATTAATCTTGACGCAATATGCAACAAGAAAAAAATACCATAAGTAATCGTGGCTCATTCGAAGCTTCGATTCACAGTGAGGCCTTTAATAATCTGCTCGTGATAAAGTTGAGCTTATCAAATCCAGGCATCGACACGGAAAAGAAAAATGTACACCCTCGATTCGCCTGTTCCTTTACACCACCCCCCCAGCACTGGACATCAACTCTCTCATTAAATGGTGAAACGAAAAGTCAAAACACGGTGTAATGGCTACGTTCAAGACCCTGTCCTCGGCTGCGCAACCACCCCACGCAACCCTGACATTACAACAGAGTCGACACGGTGTCCTCGCTACGCGCCACCACGGAATGAAACACACACACATCCAGTCGTGTGTCACCGACCGTGTAAGGAGAAAGACCAACATGGCCGGGTCAGAAATCTACACTTGTCGTGACGAGACGTGTACAGTCTAATGCAAAATGACGGTTCAACACGAAATGAATTCGCCCAACCTTGTTCAAAAGAGCAGGGTGACCACCGGGGGGCAAGACAGTACTCACTGACCTCTATATGAGGCCGTCCCAAAGCTGGTCACTCGACATGAGGCAAGGAATACCAGCATTATTAAGATGTCGTAGGAAATGGGTTATATTTTCCACTTGCGCGTTGTGTGTTTTTGCATCTTTCAGACCGACGGAGTCCTTCATACCAACGATATATTTGCCATGCGTCTCATGCGAGCGGTAATGCCACAACTACTACACTCGAATGACGGCTACAGCTGATGATGCAGCTTGACCCCCAACAACACCCAAAGGCTAACCACCGCCTTCACTCCTTGCTTCCACACTTGGGAGATATATCCTATACATTACTATGTTTAACCTTCGCGAGTGAAGTTCAGGAAAGCGAAGCTGGAATCAGATGATCAAGCATGGCTAACGATGAAGCTATCTACGCACATCTCGTCCCGTTATGAAGCATTCACGTAAGGGACGAGTTAGCCAATGTTTACACGACGTGTGTTTAATGGGCATCTGTCAAAGGACTGATGACTACCAATCTGTGGAGTCCATACTTCCAACATACGTAAAGAAACCTGGATATCTATTGTTAGCACTGATATGTATGGCATTATAACACTCTATGAAGTGATGGCTTAAGTACACACACACCCACACACACACACACACACACATCATATATATATATATATATATATATATATATATGGTATCAATTTCTTCAACCTTCTACACTTCTAGCTATCATAATCATTATGGTTATTGTTTAAGTGTGATGTATTACCTTATTACGATCTAGGTCGATTCTTTCAAATATTTCATCAAGTACAGTCCTGTAACCTACGTTACCACATATTACACAAAGATTACAGCTAGATACATGACGTAACGCGCCTAGAAACGCTCCTCACCATTTGTACATACAGGGAGAGACTTTACGACATCGGTGTTTACATAGCGGGCAACGTAGCCTTTACTCACTGGGCTGACGATCTCTCATGCACAGGGTAATTCACGCATAACATCAACCGACCCCCAAACTGTAACTGTAACATCGATACACACAGATACATAATGACGTTCACCGGTGTACGGAGTCAGCCTCTGTGGCCCCCCCAACGCCAGAGCAACGGCAGAGGCTCCACTATAATAATAGAGTCCGCACGGCAAGCAAACACTACCAGCAACGCGTAATGACGGCGAACACATCAGTCGGCGCATTCCACCTCGGTATTGCGTGCAAAACCGGAGATTATTTGTTTTCGTTGACGGATTATCAACGTATCATCTTGCCACAACAAAGGCGAAGAATAAAGACGTACTCACATTACGTTCTATATGATTTACTTATAACAATGGCCTGCTGACAACTAATATGTAGTACCTTAGACTGTGTTATGATCACATGCGACTAATGCGATGTGGGTCAGGCGCAGAGAGTTTCAAGTACTTTACTTACAAAGGCAAAAGTCTAAACCGCCAAAACACTGCTTCACTTAAGAGACACGTCAAGTGGGGTGGGGTTAAGTTTTTCTTCTGAGAGTTTAAAAGACGAGTATCCATTTCGGAAGTCTGGCCAAATTTGGCTGACTTTCTTCTGTATATAGACATGGCTACAAGTCCATATTGGCCTATACAAGGATCCAACACGGCGTCATACCGTTTTCGCGAGGCGGAGCCTCCACCGCCACTGCTGACCACTGACGGAGTAACGCCAAACAAGGACAGGTGGTCGGTATGAGGGAGTGAGGGAGGGGAGGTAGAGGTCCGTTATAACCCAAAGCGAGGTCCAACGGTTCTACTAGGCAGCGTTGGAGACCTCTTCCCGTTTTCTGTTGACCGACACTACTAATCCAGTCAAGAGTAGCTGGTGCATAACTTTCCCAGGGTACTGGAATTTACCTACGGATGTGTGAGGAAAACACACACCCACAAATAAAAGGTACAAATTGTTCAGATAAAGAACCTAACCTTACCTAGCATCAAGTTCAACACGGTAAGGAGTACATGATCTCATCTGTAGCACACAAACTCGTCAGACGGACGATCAGATCCCATCCCTCCCAGGTTCCTCTCAAGAACCCAGCATCACACGCTTGAGACCACAGCTTCGCTCACACACTCACACACACACACACACACACACACACACACACACACACACACACACACACACACACACACACACCATTACCACCACCTACCACACTACTTTTTCCATGTAAGTATGGTACATTTTCTTTCAAAACGACGGAGAGGATGTGTACACAAGAGTTTCTAAGCTCTGTGTGTGTGGAGAGGATGTGTACACAAGAGTTTCTTAACTGTGTGTGTGTGTGTGTGTGTGTGTGTGTGTGTGTGTGTGTGTGTGTGTGAGTGTGTGTGGGTGTCTAGGGGGAAGGCATGAGCGAGTGTCAGGTGCTCACATACGTCAGCAGTCACCTCCCACCACAGCCATGCTGATGGTCAAGCATCCTTCATGTCCCCACAAGCACTCGGGTGGGGAAGCTTCCTGGAGACTTGTCCCTGAGGCGCTGGTCGCGTCCCCTGTGTGATCATGACGCCCAACCACTGACGAACCCATCCCCCGCACTGGCTGGCTGGCGGGCGGGCGACCCGGCAACTGCACCCGCCCAGGGATCTTCTTCACCACTGGACTTGGGTCATGTGCATCTGCGAGCCTCTGATGCTGTGGGTGTGCAGAGAACCAGTGGAATTTCTGATCCGCTCTATTGTTAGTCTTTGGATAAGGATCCGATGGTCGCTAGCTGGCTGTCAGCGTCATCTGCTCTACACAACCTGTTCACTGTGGGCAGTGAGGAAGGCATGGCAGGTCAGGCCGTCCACAGCTTCCCCCCACCCACCTGCAGGTAACCGGAATTAGTGTCTAGGAAGTTCCTGGAACAGCCAGCCTGTCGCTCTATAGCAGCTTGTTGAGCCCTGGAGGCCCTAACAAAAACTGACACCAGCCAGACTCGGTGGCAGCGCTCCGAGTCTGTGGGTCGTCGTCGGGAGTCCCAGGGCTCAACCTTAGCACAAGCCGGGTCTTGGATCCATGGAACTCAACCATTGCCACCGGCCACACACACACTCATCACGACCTTTGAAAAATGTTAGTTGTACCAGATGACGAGGCCTCATCTACATGACATCTCCCCAAGAACATGGCTGATAATACATCTTTTAGGGTCATCATTTCCCGCAGCCATAGGAGAGCGACACGGCTGAGGTCCGTTTAAACTTCTCTTCCTCTTCCTCCTCCACTCAGACGACAGTAAGTTGGCTTCATAGTTCTACGGGTTGGATAAGGCGGTATGACCCGTACTGGTCCGTTACAGCGGCCTTGCAGGGGTGCCGTTGGCTGGGAGGTAGGAGGGCGCTTCTGGGAGGGTGGGGTTAGTGGTCCTCCTGCCTGACCCCTGGTGAGGTAACTTGTGGGTCGCCGCCACGCCTCCTCCCTCCTCCAGGTCACGACTCCTTCCCAGGTCATGGCCATGATCCAAGTCACTCCCTCAGTGGGCTCTTCTTGCTACGAGAAAACGTCTCTTGTACCAGAGAAAGGACCGTTAACTGGCGCGGGAAGGTGAGCAGCGCGAGATTTGAAGCCTGCAAGATCCAACGTAGAATGAAGCAAGAGTCTTGAGGAATCGAGGGAAGGTGAAGCAAGAGACCTGAAGTATCTGGGGAAGGTGAAGCAAGAGTCCTGAAGTATCTGGGGAAGGTGAAGCAAGAGTCCTGAAGTATCTGGGGAAGGTGAAGCAAGACTCCTGAAGGATCTAGAGAAGGTGAAGCAGACTCCTCAAGCATATGGGTAAGGTGAAGCAAGACTCCTCAAAAATCAAGGTGAAGTCAGACTCCATGAGACTGTAGGTAAGGGGAAGCGAAACTACGCTTACGTCAGAGATAATGGGTACTTAACCCGACGGAAGAGCAAGTTGACCTCTGACCTGTGGGGCCACCGCCGGCGCAACACAACAGGAGGTCATGACCTACAATATGTAGGCGAGGGGTGTCGGAGTGCGGGGAGTGGGGTTGGTAACCCGGTAAGTCTGGCTTCAACGGTATTTGACCTCTGAGTGTTTGTGACCTCGATCTGGACGTGACCCCCAGCCTTGTCTGTGTAGCCTGAGTTTGGGGGTGACCTAAGGGCTGGCCGAAGTTGTAATAGATCGTTTGTCCCCAAGCTGTTCGTGTGTCCCGAGTCTAAGTGTGACCTGTATGTGACTCCCGACCGTTATCTGAAGGGTTTACGAAGCCAACACTCAACTCACGAGTCGGGGAGACTCAGGTCTCTAAATTCGACTCACGTCAAGAAAGGACAAGAGAAACTTGACTGACAAAAAAAAACTTTTCGTGGTCAACTCATCACCAAAATGTGAAACTTTACTGACCAGAAGAATGCAGTGTTGAGGAACCCTGTCTCAACCAGGCCTAAGAACTCGGGGTCGCGTTAGTCAATCAGTTGGCAAGCTGAGGGAGCCTTCCATCCCCACCTCCACTCTCGTGGGCGTTGGTTGGCTCCTGGCGAAGCGGCACCCTGACCCAAGTAGCGTAGGCCACTGACCCGAGGAACGATGCACAGAGACCCCCCCCAAGACATTTGGGCTGACCCTTCGGGCAGGAAGGTGATGCCACTGAGGCATAGAGTGACAAGATGTTATCTCAGGTCTTTGGACTGACCCTTGGAGTAAGGATGTTGGGCATTTGCGCCATGTAGTGACAGACAGACTCAAGAAATTGCTATGGCTCCTGACCCTTGGGGCTGAGAGGCTGGGGGCACCCAACCCACTCCATGACATCCAGACACACGACTTTAAGGGGTGACCGCTGGCGTACAGGACCGGTGGTGCAGGAAGCGAGTCGTGGAGTAGTACAGCAGTCCCCCCTTGGGGCCTGTATCTACCCCAGGTTGAGCCTCCACCATCCTACACCCGCTACCTTCAACCCAAAACTCGTCACGCTTCCAAATGTCTCTTACACAGATAACATTCAACATGAGGATTTACGTTCCAGTGATTTAACTCTTGATCCGTCTAAGCAATACGTGCCTCAATTTTTATACCCAGTGCCTTCACGTCAAAACCGTCGGCGTACAAATCATATTATGTACCAGTCTGGCGAGTTGTCTGGCTACACCTCGCCTGTACCTCCACCTCACTAATGGTCAGGTTCACAACACACCTGACGTACGTGTGTCTGTGCCAGGCACTCCCTCTCCTACCACAAGGAGAGCATCTTGCCTCTCCGTCCGCAACTATCTGTCTCCATCGTTACTGGTCCCTTGCTGCCACTTAAGAGGCTTGTAATAAACACCTCACACCGGGACGATGAGTGAGTGTTTCATTCTTCACAAACAGTGACTACAGCATGCGTTATGCAGCCGCTGCCCGTACAACAACTGCAGGATTTCTACACCTCCAAAAAAACCGACCAGCCGCTACACGCGGGATGAGAGTCGCGTTTCCACTTCCTGTTAACAGTGGACAGTTCTACTAACTGTACAGTGCTATATGTAAATGCTGCGTCCCATAGACCTCTCATGTATGGTGAGGCATTTCTAAAGCATTTGAAACACTAGCTTCTCTTCCCATGGCTTCTCTGAGACACAGTCACTAACAGAGGGAAGCCGATCTTCACACATACACAAACATGAATGAGAGGACAACCGGACGATATATATATATATATATATATATATATATATATATATATATATATATATATATATATATATATATATATATATATATTTTATTATTATATAATATATTCTTTCTTTCTTTCAAACTATTCGCCATTTCCCGCATTAGCGAGGTAGCGTTAAGAACAGAGGACTGGGCCTTTGAGGGAATACCCTCACCTGGCCCAATTCTCTGTTCCTTCTTTTGGAAAATTAAAAAAAAAACCGAGAGGGGAGGATTTCCAGCCCCCCGCTCCCTCCCCTTTTAGTCGCCTTCTACGACACGCAGGGAATACGTGGGAAGTATTCTTAATCCCCTATCCCCAGGGATATATATATATATATATATATATATATATATATATATATATATATATATATATATATATATATATATAACTGAAATTACTAATCATGAAATGCGATGTACCCGTAGATTACAAAGACAATGGGATTTACGATCCCACGAAATAATCCGGATTTACCGGTAAATCCCCAGGATAATGGTATTTACCACCAGAGGACTGGATTTACTGGCAGACACCAGGATTTACGGACAGTAACCAAGATAGGAAAATCTACCTAGCCATGCTGAGGTCCGGAGTCTGAGAGCAAACAACGGATGTAATGCCCAGCACCGAGCCGTACACAACACTGAGGGCCGATCACACTATGACAATGATCTTCGATACAATCGCGTCCAATTTCGGGATCATGGAATGTGGCTGAGCGTGGCGGATCTCTCTCTCTCTCTCTCTCTCTCTCTCTCTCTCTCTCTCTCTCTCTCTCTCTCTCTCTCTCTCTCTCTCTCTCGAGTTGTCTTCCGCTTAAGGTCTGCCAGCGTGACCTCTGACACCTCTCACTAACTATATTTTGCAAGCTATTCTTCGCGACAGCCAAAAAACCGCTCACAGGACCAAAGTTCAAAAGGTTAGAATATCAGAAGAGAATACGAGGGAAGACGGGGATAACACGCATACCCCTACAAGAGGGATGGGGACACTACCCCAACACCTCAGACACAACGCGAGAGGACTCGAACCGCTGAATTCACGACCGGGAAGAACACATTGTGCAACTCCCACTGCGTGAGTGTCCCATGTATGTATCCTACACGTCCGGCTCTGCCAAGCAGTGTCTGATCTCTGTTGCCCGGCTGACCATCGCAATCCAATTGGATTCTTCAACGAGCAATTTTGCGTTTTTCTCTCTTCCCCCCGTCCAAGGAAAGCCAAAAAAAGCACAAGTCCTTACCACGAACCCTGACAAACTATGACGTATCCGTGACGTTTCGCGCTGCCATTGGCTGATCGGTGACGGCAATGATGCCATACGTGAGTTTGAGTTTCACATCCAGCAACCAGTTCTAAATGACGGCTCCCGAGACCTTCTCGTTCTCATTTCACTTACATCCAACCCTCCGGAGGTCGTTCATATATTCACGAACTGTCAACCGATGAGAGGCCTTCCACCGGACGTGGTTGCCTTACAACACACACACACACACACGCGCGGGATGACTCCACCATTCTCCATGTACCAGTCATGGACGCACTGATTTTTAAAGAGGCGTACTTGATAAGCTACTGCTTACTATGCCATTCGCACGGGTGAGCAGCAGGACCGTTTGAAACGTCCTGTTTGTCCGTCAGGCAAGTGTGTTCGGTGCTTGGTATACCATCAGGGACTGTAGCCCAGACTGAAGGGGTTTCTGTCCACGTCCTTCTGCTGTAGCGATGGCGATGCATCGTCACACGAGGTGGAGGTGGAGGAGGAGGAGGAGGCGTCGCACGTGCTCTTAGTCCCTTGAGCATGACGGCACTAGCCCTGGGTATGATGACTTGGCCCTTGTCCAGACCTTTGAGAAGGAGGAGGTAGAAAGGCCAGCCCATCGTACCCATGGGGCGCAAGCATTGTGCTCAGTGGTCGTACAGGCCTTCCTCTATAGATGTTTGGATCGGCGTAACTGATTCCTTACTCTTGCCATCTACAGATCCTCAAGTGGTTTACATGCAAGACTTAAGCGAAATATCAACCTCTCATTGTGTACGATTCCTGACATCATAAAGCGTAGGTCGCGTGAAGAGCGGGAAGAATGTGTGTCCACCGCCAGTTATGTGATCTGTTTTGATGTATACCCCATCATCTCATACCCCATCATCTGACACCATGCTTATCATTCTCCCTGTCCACAGTAGTGAGCCTATCGTAATGACACCTGAAAACTGGCCAGGCTACAGATTTCAAACGGAAAAAGGACAAAAAATACATCCCTAAACCACAGTCATATATGGACACAGCTTCTGATTCGTGGGGTACATTAAAATCAGGCCAAGAGTAAAAAATAAACACGTATGAATCAACATAGACTCAGCAAACCATAAAATTTCAAGTGAAGCATTTCCGAAGGAATTTTGTCACGCAAGCAGAACGGTCAGGTGTGAGCGAACACACACCCACCGACTCCGCTCAACCAAGTGTAGAAGTTTACGTCATAGATACGTCAGAATACCTCACAACCAATGAGAAGGTCCAGTGTCCTCGTTCCTCCTGGGAAAATAATTGTGTGTCCAGACACTACGTAAACAGTCTGCCTCACCTCCCGTGTGTGTGTGTCCTGCCTGAAGCGACCTTGAACCCTGGCGGATATAAATACCAACTCACAACTCGCTGTCATTTCAGTCGTATTTTTCAATCCTGAAATACCACGACTTGCCGTACCAAATATCTAACGACACAGTATCAATAACAGAAGGAGAGCATTCTCCAAGGTGGCACTCTTCCACGAGAAAGGAACCAAGGCAATCACGCTCAGCTGTCAGACCCCCATATATAACATACCAGCACTTCATTCCAAAAGTAACGACCCGCGGGTCTGACGGCCTGGCTTGTAACTACGTCGGGATCTTTTTATAAAAGGACGGAGTCTTCCACATGCCCGAGAGTCGTCCTATCGCCTCGCTCTCAAGGGTCGCAACGGCGTCGCTCGCTCTCAAGGACTGCGTCGTCGTGTGCAAAGTGAGGTTCGTGAAACGAGAGGACAAAACAAGAGCCTTATTTGACTTTTCTTTTGCGACGGAGTAACTTCGATAAAGCATTGTGATTATAAATGTCACTTAACTGGTTCATTCGTTTCGTTGTTAGTTATTATTCTGTCGTCGCTTGACAACAGTCCAGCTGATCTGGCGAAAAAGTTAGAAGAATACCGAGGCTTCTTCAAAACCTCCCAGCGACACAAGTACCTACCGTGCATTATTAGAATATTCCACAGTATGGAGGGCTCTGGGGAGGGTCGGGTGACCACCGTCCCGTCATCATCCCCCACCCTAACTCGACCTCTCTCCCACCCACCACACACACGCACACACACACCCCGTTGACCCTGAGTATATTCCCTCCTCCTCCAACAACCCTCCCCCACCTCCCACGCTCCACCACCAAACACAGCGACGCGTCGCCCCACAGCACGACTTTCAGCCAGTCATTTCCATTAGTATGTTTGTACCGACTGTGGCACGAGCTGGTGTATCCCGGATTTGAGCAGGAGGAGGGAGAGGGACACTCAAGTCTCAGCAGGGGAAAGTAGAAGGCGGTGGACAAGTTGAAGTAGGGAGAGGAAGGGGAGAAACTCAAGTTTCAGGAGGTAGGTGGAGGGAGACACTCAAGTTTCAGGGGGTAGATGGAGGGAGACACTCAAGTCTCAGGAGGCAGGTGGTGGTGGGAGACACTCAAGTCTCAGGGGGTAGGTGGAGAGAGACACTCAAGTCTCAGGGGGTAGGTGGAGGGAGACACTCAAGTTTCAGGGGGTAGGTGGAGGGAGACACTCAAGTTTCAGGGGGTAGGTGGAGGGAGACACTCAAGTTTCAGGGGGTAGGTGGAGGGAGACACTCAAGTTTCAGGAGGTAGGTGGAGGGAGACACTCAAGTTTCAGGGGGTAGGTGAAGGGAGACACTCAAGTTTCAGGGGGTAGGTGGAGGGAGACACTCAAGTCTCAGGAGGCAGGTGGTGGGAGACACTCAAGTTTCAGGAGGTAGGTGGAGGGAGACACTCAAGTCTCAGGAGGCAGGTGGAGGGAGACACTCAAGTTTCAGGGGGTAGGTGGAGGGAGACACTCAAGTTTCAGGAGGCAGGTGGAGGGAGACACTCAAGTTTCAGGGGGTAGGTGGAGAGAGACACTCAAGTTTCAGGGGGTAGGTGGAGGGAGACACTCAAGTCTCAGGAGGCAGGTGGTGGGAGACACTCAAGCTTCAGGGGGTAGGTGGAGGGAGACACTCAAGTTTCAGGGGGTAGGTGGAAAGAGACACTCAAGTTTCAGGGGGTAGGTGGAGGGAGACACTCAAGTCTCAGGAGGCAGGTGGTGGGAGACACTCAAGCTTCAGGAGTGGAAGGAGAGAAACGTTCCGGGGAAAGTGGGGAGTCATTCATTACTCATGTTTACAAAAGGAGGACACTAGGCTCACGCAGGAGGAGGAAGGAAACACTCACGTGGAAGCACAGGAAGACCTCACTTAGTTGAGCTTAGGCAGAGAGAGAGAGAGAGAGAGAGAGAGAGAGAGAGAGAGAGAGAGAGAGAGAGAGAGAGAGAGAGAGAGAGAGAGAGAGAGAGAGAGAGAGAGAGAGAGAGAGAGAGAGAGAGAACATTTAAGCTTAACAGCATGAGCACGACGGTAAGCCTCTTCAGCATGATGATTAAGACACTTTGAGGATGACGATACGACTCTTGGGGGGTCTTACCCTCATCCTTAAGGGACCTTCATGTGACCATTCAAGGCTGAGATCAAAGGTCAAGACCTCCTACCCAAGGGTCATAATATAATGACCAAGGGATTAGATTCTTCTTGCAAGGTGTCTTGACCAAAGTAAGCATCATGTGTGTGTGTGTGTGTGTGTGTGTGTGTGTGTGTGTGTGTGTGTGTGTGTGTGAGTATATATGTATGTGTGTATATATATATATATATATATATATATATATATATATATATATATATATATATATATATATATATTTTAAAAATTTTCCAAAAGAAGGAACAGAGGGGGCCAGGTGAGGATATTCCAAAAAAGGCCCAGTCCTCTGTTCTTAACGCTACCTCGCTAACGCGGGAAATGGCGAATAGTTTAAAAAAGAAAAGAAAAAAAAAATATATATATATATATATCCAAGGACCAATTTCTATGAAAGAGTGCTAGTGTTATCTCGGCCCTTTCTAAAGGCTCGTGCAGCCCTGCGCTACATACAGCTGCAGACAAATGAAGACTCCTTGGGATTGAGAAGCACTTTAGACGAGACTGTACTCCCAGCGATACAGCCTCGCCGAAGGTGGCGGCTCCTCACTCGCGGTGTGAACCTCCAGCAGGCGGAGTCCGGTAACAGTGAACTGAACCAGGATATACGTGAGGCAGCCGGCGGAAACCATGGAAAGAGGCCCGTGGGGCCTGGTTGTGGACAGGGGGAGCTGTGGTTTCGGTGCATTACACATGAAAGCTAGAGAATGTGATATGAGCGGATGTGGCCTTTCTTCGTCTGTTCCTCCTCGCGCTACCTCGCTAACGTAGAAAAAGGCGAACAAACATGGAAATATATATATATATATATATTTATATATATATATATATATATATATATATATATATATATATATATATATATATATATATATATATATATATATATATATATATATATATATATATATATATAACCAAAGGACGCTCACCAGCAACCATGACAAATAATGGAGCAAACACGACACCACTAGACAAGAGGACAATGAAGATTCATCTTGCATCCCAAACAATGAAAAGAATTGCTGTTCCCCAAACAAAGGGCAAACACTATACAAACACGGGCCCACAACAATGGTTACAAAAAGAAAAAGGAAAACATACCACTGACAAACAAGTACTACTAACAGCATTGGAACAAACAATCTATCGTCATGTCAAACAAAGAAAGAGGAAAAAATGAAAACGCGGCAAACAATAGACAATGAGAGAGAGAGAGAGAGAGAGAGAGAGAGAGAGAGAGAGAGAGAGAGAGAGAGAGAGAGAGAGAGAGAGAGAGAGAGAAGATACACACGTCGTCCTGGATCTCCCAAGACCCATCTTCACTCCGGCCGCTCTCAGGCAAGTCCTCCCTCCTTCCCTCCCCGTCAGTCAACACCCACGTCAATCAACCTCGCCTCCCTTCCATCTCATCCTCTCTCTCTCTCACATCCACCCTGCCTGCCCTTCCCCTTCTGAAGACGTGTTGCTCCATCACGTCTACTTTCACACCCATGTGTCCAGCGGCGCCCAGCCGTGGGCGCTCCTCGCGAAGACCACCGTCAGGATGGTCCATTCTTCTTAAACTGATCCAAAACACACACACACACACACACACACACACACACACACACACACACATATATATATATATATATATATATATATATATATATATATATATATATATATATATATATATATATATATATATATAAGAAATATAATCCTTCAAATTCAAGGCCGTGAGGGAGGGACGGTAGAATGAAGTGCAATATCCCTGGGATACACTGGAAGTCATTTGATATACTTGTTGCAGCGTGGCCGGAGTGGACCCAGGTGAAGAAATCGACTGCCCTGCCCACCAGATGGCCCGAGTGACCTGATCCCAGCCCACCAGCGGGACTAAGTGAACTGACCTCGACGAACCGGGTGCTCTGACCCTGGCACAGAAGCTAATCTGGGTGACCTGACCTCCCCTAAACCCGTGCAGAAACCTAGCTTGAACCCGTTGCACTCGCCCTACACGAATACATGATCTGACTTCACCTACATGGCCTCAGTGGTGCCATCAGCTGATCTCCACCTTCAGTACCATGGAACAGGCTGGTAGGTTGAACAGGAAGGGAGGGAGGGAGACAGGGAGACAGAGAGCCAAGTTACGTAGCTGTCTGACTCACAGGTGTCGAGTTTCATCGCCAGGTACAACATGAGCCAGCAAGCTCCGTAAACATGTTTACCTCATGGGCGTGACGCACCACCCACAGTCCTCGTGGTGAAGTCACCGTTCGACGGGGGTGGTAGCGGTGGTAGGAGGGGATTGGTGGTGTGGAGGTGGTGTTGGTAATGGTGGAGACGGTAGGTGGCGCTGATGGCAGGTAGTGATGATGATGATGATGATGGCAAGTGTGGTGTGCAACAGTATACAAAGAGCCACATCCACACCCTTCAGGCTCCTCTCCTCATGGCCAGCATCGTCTCAAGAGATCAGACAACAAGATGCTTTTGACCACAACACCAGACGGAGACCACCGCCTCCCGGAGACTCGCGAAGACGCCCGTCCCCCGTCACTGACACCTGTACACTACAGCGTTTTAATCTCATGTCGAGTCTAGAGGTTCCGTACCTCCCTCACAGCTGAGAGGGTCTGGGACCAGCCTGCCACTCCTCAGCAGCTGCTGAAGCTGTTCCCATGAGTCAGGCGGCGACGGGCCGTGAACCCACTGCAGCAGCAGCAGCAGCAGCAGCATGGATCACCAGGACCACTTGGTCAATATTTATCCAGTGCGTTCCTGGCTGTTCCAGTGGTTGGTTCACTGGCTCTATCAGCGAGCGACCTGCCTTCCTCACACGGTAAACATAAAATCTTACCGATGGCGAATGAAAGCTGGATCATAAGTTATGCTGAAGAACTTACGCAATTTTCTCCTTTTTTTCGGGTGTTCAACTCGCTACTGAGTACTCCCAACATGAAGGCCGTCGTTAACATGACCGGAGAACATGAGCTTCCTGAACAATCAAATAACAACGTCTATATAAGCATTATAAAATAAATGACTTTACGAACATAAATAACCCCACAAAAATTTGTATTCCTCGATATCTAAAGAAAGAATATTCCTTTTACACACTCGTATCAAGTCGTCTTCAGAGAGCTGTTCGTGCGACCATCTCCTTCTGATCCATCCAGCGTCACTGGCTGGAGTCACCATGGCAAGACGGCGAACCAAACGCTAATTTTACGTCGCCGCCAAAAGCGGCGGCTGAGCAGTGGGAGTGCGTGACTGGGCAGGATTCTTGAACTATTGTTCCTTGGTATTACTGGAGCCTGCAGCCTGCAGACCCCGGCACCTGCATGCAACCTACACTTCCCAGAACCTGTATAATGAACCGTCTGCACACTCAGGCGCTACAGGCGGGAGGACCTACGTGCCCCAGGACCTAAATACCCACAGACCGATATATTCTGAGGTCTGCCTGCCTGCCTGCCAACACACACACACACACACACGCACACACAGCGAGTGGAGAACTCTCTCCTGTACTATGCAAGTGGGTAACTATACAAGCAGACAAAGGTAATGACCTTTGTCTACTTACTCCATCCCTCCGCTACTCCTCCTTTTCATTACAAGGAGGAGTAGCGGAGGGATGGAGTAAGCTAGGTGATGACACTGTCAATGTTGACAACAAACGATGTAATGAGTTACATACAACAGTCAAGAAAGTTAAAGAGGCGCCAGGAGTGCAGCTCTCCCTCCCCGCACGGTGCAAATAGGTAGTAAGTACAATACATATTAACTTATATATTCATATACTGTATAAAGCAGTGGAGGTAGACTCGGGTAATGCAGAACTGCCCCAAGAACCATCAAATGATAGGAGTAAAGTCGTCAGAAAATTGCAAACTCTTCTTCACCACTTTTGTTCAACAGGTTATGAATATCATGTCACTACCCACAACATATGCATTTCCCCTACGCAACAACGTGTCTCGCTTCTTCAAAAACACTTTTCTTATCGAGAAAATATGCAGTCTTATTGGCAGGATCATCCGCAACGATCCACGCAGTCAACCCACCGAATAACCTCGTGATTGCATCCAGCAAGACACAGAGCCTCTGACAGTGCCTCGTGGAGTGTGGCCAGGAGAGAACGACCAATACCTGGATGAAGGAGGAAACACAAGAGGACGGCCGGGGCGAACGTTAAACAAAGGGCACGCAGGAGAGGGAGGCTGGGAGCCGACAGACTGGACGGGGCAACCAGCGAGGCTTACTAAAGCATAGGTCGACCAGACGACTGAAGTCATCAGTGCCTGATGTACCCAGCTTCAGACACGAGCTCTGGCCACGGTGACCAACCCTGCTGGGTCTACTGTAACACAGAGACAGACGATGACACGAGAGTCCCCCCTGAAACAACCAAGAAAATGAAAATGTACACCAAAAGTGTATCGACGACGTGGCTTTCTTACCTTCGTCCCAGAAGGAAGAATGGAGTCAAATGAATGACACTAACTGGTTCGTCACACACCATGAGAGGCTGGGACCGCCACAGTCATGTGTGCGTGCGTGTGTGTGTGTGTGTGTGTGTGTGTGTAGCGTGCGTGAAGGTCCATGACTCGAGCGGAGGGCGTGGTGCCCCCAGGGTGGTGATGGGATGCTTTCCTAGGCTCCTGGAAGATGTCACTCACACGCACCACCGTCGCCCAGGTCGCCCACGGAGATGGTCACTACCAACAGTGGTCAGGCACTTGGCATTGCCAGGCAAGAGGGAGGGGGTGTGTGTAACAACCTATATTTGTACTGTGCGCGGGGAGGGAGTTCTACACTCGTTGGGCACTGTCACTCCCTCTCTCTTGAGTAAGTGTACATCTAATACACCATTTAGTATATGCTGTAGCAGTAACGAAGTTTTCTGTGTGAGCAAAACAGTAGATGCAAAGTCGACGAGTGTGGAGCAACTGTGACAAGTGTGGGACGATCACAAGTGTGGGGCCAACAAATTAAACTTGGCAAACAGGTGTGATCAGTTGTCACATCACGGCCCAGATCCTGCTGGTGTCACACCTCCGGAATAGTTAACCAGAACTTCTGAATACAACCTTGGTCACTGGGACCTGATCAACACTACCCTAACGACCTCCAACTTCTTAAAACTGCTCCAGTCGTGTGACCTCACGACACCCAAGAGTGCTCCCCTTGTGTTAACTCAAGCACATCAGTTTCCTGTAGTAGTGTGGGTTCTAGACACACTATACTGAAGCCTTTGCAAAGTTGTTCAGCCGAAACAGGGGTCACATCACCACACCCCCGTACTCTGGGGTCAGGAGAAGGGCTCTCTCTCTGTGGTGAGTACAGTCAACATTTAGGGCAAACTACTCAAGAGTTTAATGTCAGCTGATGAACTTGAGGACCTCCCGCTGTGGAATGAGCCATGAGAACCACAGTGATTTTGGGGGAGGTCTGGCTGGGTGTATATAGCTGTTCGTGTGTCCCTGAATCTAAAGTGGAACATGGCGAACGTGGATGGAAAAAAAAATGCATCATACATGTGCACACACGTTGCAGATTAAGTAAACAAAATAGTCGAACCAAAGGCAGGACGTGCTGCTCGGAGCGTGACCAGATGACAATAAGCAAGATGTTTAAAGCGTTTGAAGGGCATGGTGGAAGGAAGCTTGAAGTGCGTGGTGGAAGGAGGCTTGAAGTGCGTGGTGGAAGGAGGCTTGAAGTGCGTGTTTGGAAGGTAGCCTGAAACGCTTCTGACGAATGACAGACGGTGGGGTTTTGTGGGCTGACAGGGACACACGTATCGTCACGTGTTTACGTCTGTGGTTAGAACTACGTCTTCTGAAACCTCGCCCCCTTCTCATCTCATCCCATTTCCTTCCAGTGTGCAGGTGAAGCAGCGTGTGTGTGAGGAGAAGCGGCAATAATAGAGAGAGTTCGACTCCGGAAAATGATCACCTGTTCCAACACACACACGTCACACCAAACGATTCAATGATTCTGCTGCGCCGACTCCCAAGACCCAGGCCTCCACCTCCTGCACCCAGCTCCCGCTACACCCACCGTAAGTCCCGGCGGGAGGTTCGCGTTACACCTCCTATCGGTGGAGACAACACTCGCCCTAGACCCTAGCAGGAGGGTCGCGCCACAGCTTCCGACGGTGGAGACAACACTCACCCTAGGCCCCAGCAGGAGGGTCGCTTCTCAGCTTCCGACGGTGGAGACAACACACCTAAGGCTCCGGCAGGAGGGTCTTAGCTCTCGTCCAACTCCCGGTCTCCTCAGCACACAATGGCAGGCTGGGGCGTCTGCGCGTGACCCTGACTCCTGCCACTCCACAGCAGGAAACACTGACTGACATAACTCCTCATCTTTTCAATTCTGACTCACGTCGTGGCTCTCACATCCCAGACCTACTGGGTATATCGCGCCATGACTCACGTTAAACCCCAAGGGTTACCTTATACAGTAAACCACGAGATCTACCGTCTACCAAATCTACACTTCACCTCGAGGGGTCCTCATCTACATCAATACTGGCATACCAAAAACAATCTACCGTCTGCCGCCTACATCGTCCGTGCTAAACACAGGAATTCCAGGTCCTCTACAGGTACAGGGGTAGAACTTAAAGGTCGTCACGCTACAAATACGTAATAATCCCACCACAATGGATGGGACGCCTCCAGCTACACTCAGTCAAGCCTCTTCCTCTGATGTACGTGCACTTAACCCAGTTACTGGCTCATCCTTCCTCACCAACTTACAATCTATCATCGCGGGAACACTACACTGACTCTGACATTACGACCGTGTTATCACAGGGGTCACGTAGCTCACCCGAGAGGTCATGCCGTTCACATCATTACACGAGTCGAGAAGTCTTCACAGCAGATGGCGCTCCTAAAGGTCAAGCCTTGTCCCGCTGTGCACCGCCCAACCAACACCTCTCCACTCACTGCCTCCTCATCTCTTAGTCTCTATGGGAGGGGCACTTCCCCTTTATGCACAGTGTCTATTCGCTGTGGTTCTAAACTCTACACGTCCTACCTACTGTCTGGTCCCTGATCCCTGGTTTCAATGTCCCTCTTAATTTTTCTAGTCCATGCCTCATTCTCTCTCGCCTCTAATACCTGTTCCATATCTGTGATTGATGCTTCATGGTCTCTGGTCTCTAGCCCATGATTTCTTGTCCCTGTTCCATGGTCTCTGACCTCTAGCCCATGGTTTCTTGTCCCTGCTCCATGGCCCCTACTCCCCACCGCATAGTTTCGCTGTTCCTCCCTGACGGCCTCTCGTCCTTGCCCTGGTCTCGGGGTCTCTCTCCCATCCCTGGCGGCTGACTCAGCCAGGGCAGTACGATGCAGCGGGGCCCCCGGATCGCTCCCAGGCATAACATGAGCCAATATTTACAGGTGAACATGATCCAACATACCAACACAGCCTTTGGGTTGCGACAGCCTCCACCTCCTCAAACCATTATATTCAATGAGCGAGGAGGACGTCATGTGCGACCTGGCGAAACACAGGCCGTCGCAGGGAAGGTGGTGATGTGAGCGGTGTGTGGTGTGTGGGCGGGGGGAGAGTTAAGGAGGGAGGGAGGGAGGAATAGTAGGATAGAGGGAGAGGGAGACAGATGCTGGGGGAGGGGAACAGGATGCTGAAGAGGGGAAGGGAGGATGCTTGGGGGCGGGGAGGAAGACAGCGTAGGTGACTCACAAGTTCAGGTGAACGACACGAGGGGGTTGCAGCCAACCCTGACCTCTGCCCCAGAGATAACCGAAATATGGTTCAAAGAAATAAACAAAAACAAGTTGAAAAGCGTCCAGTAAAACCTGGATCTGAGATCCAACAAGCACACGAGGCTCAGCCTGTGGTGCTCCGACAAGCACAGGTGGACCGGCCTTTGGTGTTCTGTCCCTCCCAACACCTGTGCTGCACCCGCGGCCAGGATGACTGGGCAGGAGGGAGTGAGGGAGGAGGGTCAGAGGAGGAGGAGGTGCTGCTGCCGCCACCTACATTCCCCAGGCGGCGCTGCTGCTGCTGCTGCTGCTGCTGCTGCTGGATGGACTCCCGGTCCTCACCACAAGATCAGGAGGTTCACCGTCAGGTCACCTTGTTCAGCTGGGAGTAACACAGGAGAGAGAAAAAAAATTGCACCTCGCTCACTGTACGGGAGGCATCGCGTCCGCCGCGAAGGAAATGTTCACTACCCATACTGATGCGGGAGAGGAGGAGGAAGAGCAAGGGAAAGCGAGGCATGAGCAAGATAAGGAATTGTAGAAAAATGAGTAACGTTAGATCTAATAATATCTATCTACCTCTCTCTCTCTCTCTCTCCTCTCTCTCTCTCTCTCTCCTCTCTCTCTCTCTCTCTCTCTCTCTCTCTCTCTCTCTCTCTCTCTATATATATATATATATATATATATATATATATATATATATATATATATCTTCACATCTCGGAATACAACTGGGAGTCTAAGCACTTCAGCGGAAGTCCTTTACGTCAAGTCTATGGCGTTACCCAAGGACCCACGGGCAGGATCCAGGGTCAGGTGTGCTGGGAGCTAAATGTCAGAAGAGGTAATGATGTTTGGCAACACATATAAAGCAAATAGGTCAAGGTGTTTATATCTATGTCCGGAGCTGTAAAAACTACAGACCACACTAACAAGTGACATATATTTAGACATGTATACACACAAACATACACACACAATGACACACAGACATACATATACAGATGTGAAGCAGAATTTGAAAAGTGTCAAGTGTTGAGTATGGGAAGAAGAGGAAGAGGGACGAACGGAAATTAAAGGTGGAAAAAAAAGAGTGGACAAGTCAGGTGGAAATCTAAAACTTCCATAAGTGAGGCAGACAGGCGTAAACTGTGAGAGATACAGAGGGAAGGTTTGTTGTTTATGATACGAAAAGTGAGTTAGGACCTGAATGATAAGCTTCACACTGTGTTCACAATGAAGGACGCTATAACTCTAACTCAAGGTAAGATGAGGTGTGGAGGAGGCCCTGGGAAACATTATAAATGAAAGAAAAGACAGTGCTAAGTTAGTCAAGGGTCCTGATCCATGTAAGGCGCATGAAACTGACCAGGTTCCTCAATACGTTCTCAGTCAAGGTGTTCGGAACACTTTACTGGACGCTTCAAATGTTATCGAAAATAAATCACCATCAGAAGGTGGTCTGTCAAGGAAGTGGAAGAGCAAATGTTGTGCTTATCTTTAAAGAAAGGAACGTAAGGAAACTGCACAGCACTACGGACCAGTATATCCCTGACGAGTGTGGACGGTCAAACACAGATAATCAGAGGGCAAACAGATGATGGTGTCTGGCGAGGAGGAAACTATAAAAGGAGAGAGACAACGTGTGCTCAGAGAAAAGAGGTCATGGGTAAAGCATCGTTTGGACGTGTCACAGAGCGGGATCTGCTGCAGACGAGAGATACACGGGGTGGAATACGTGTTCTTTGGTTTTCCAAAGGCAACTGACACCATCCCACACATACACACACAGGGTTAGTGCAGAAGTTGGATGTTCAGGTATTAATAAGAGGGGAAACTCATTCTGAGGACTGTAAGTTATCTGAGTGGAAGTGAGGACAGGAGGCGTGTCAGAAGTGCCTGGGGAAGCCACTGGCGTGCCGCAGGGCCAGCTTAAGGCCACTGGTGTTCATGATCGACGCAAATCTATCACCAGAATGGCCGCTCATACACGACTATGTTTACTGATAGTGCTGAAGTCATGAGATGAGCGAGGAATGATGACAACTGCATCATCTTACGAAGAAACCTTAACTTCCACACAATTGAACACAAAATCGTGACAATATGAGACAGTGAAAGAGGAGGAGCATATGACCATAAACTGGAGGGATACAAACTATATGAAATCTGTGCTTAAACATGACTTAGGGGATCATCAGAATACCACACCAGGAGAAGCGTTAGGGAAACTGTAAGAGTGCATGGATATGATAATGTTCGACAAACTAGAGTTCATATTAGACCCACATTAGAGGACGCATCTCAGGTATGGTGACTGAGGGGAAAGACACACACACAGATCTATTGCAGCAGGTCCAAAAGAGAGCAACAAAAGATTATACTTGTAGAGGGAACTGACTTACAGACAGGTCAATGCCACGAATTTGCCCACAGTGGAAGAGAAGAATGAATGGATTGCCTGACAACCTCTACTTAAAGAAACTGACGATGTCGACTGTAAACAGTAATTTGGGAGACGCAAAGAAAAAAAAGCGACGAGAGATTCTAGTGAGAAAGTTATAACAGAAGATGCGAAGAAGTATTGTAAATGAGTTGTGAATGAATGAAATAAGCAAGCTAAGAAATGAGGAAATGCATAATGACAGCGTACAAAATATTAAGAAGTTGAACGAAAAAAAGAAGAGTTTACGTGATAGTGGCCCTATAAATGCAGAACGTATTCCCTGTAATGTAAAATAAGGTACTTACACCCAGAGACAAGACCACACATACGCATACGTACACATACACACACCCAAACACACAAGTGAAAAGTGAGCACAAAGTAAACACCAGCTTTTCACCTGCGTCAGGCGAGACAGCAGCCAGGAGTAAGAGAAACTAATACACACAAGACAAAGGATCTGGGCTCCTACCACTCACAGCCACCGGGGGGGTCAACCTCCTCCTCCTCTTCGTCCCGCTGCCACACTCACCTGCCGGGGACAAAAAATAAAAAAAAAATGTCAAAGGTCGAATCATGGGGTCACATTAGAGATCATTAATCTATCAAGATATTACAAGATCTGACGTGAGGAAGATATAAATGAATCTGACTAATGTTATATTTTCCAACATGGCGCGCATTACGTCACGACTGGAAGGTAAACATGAAGGCACGATAATGATTCACTGGTTTATACACAAATGCTTGAACTGCCACACACCTCACCCAATGATGACATCCCTACAGAGATGGCGAGTAACCATTAATTTCATACAATGTGTCTCTGTACACGTCATAGATTTATACGTTGGATGATGAATGACAAAGATTTTCTTTCCCCAGAGAAAATAATAGTTGTACTGACAACTTTGTCTTGTGTGTTTTTGGATTAGGTGAAGATTCGCCCCTCTCAACGTTTTTCAAGGCTATGCTATGCTAAACTTAGCCGGACTGCATTACATTATATCAAGTTAGATTTAGTTAGGTTCACTGAAAGTACAATCCTAACCTAATGTAGACCAACCCAACCGAACCAAGCTTAAAAGAACGCTGGAAAGGAAAAGGGGCGAATCTTTAGATAATCTAAGAGTATTTATAGAAATGAAAATAAACAGATACACAGTATGACAATCTCTACCTAAACACTAAAAAAAATATTCGCCCAATATTAAGCCAGTACGTACCACTTCCTACAACACCAGTGGACCTTGGGTGAGGATCAGGTACACATAGATCATCATTTTTTCAAAAAATGGATTTTCTTGAGAATATCAGCATAGACGTTTTTCGGTATGCTGAATACGAATCTGTGGTTAAAACCCAAAAATTCCTGTAATTAGTCGAGTAATTAGGATACTAATTTTATAATTAATCATAGGAGTAATTAGAGGCATTGATAAAGCGAAATGCTGTCATTTGACTAGAAATCCTTAATCAGCATGTAGAATAACATCTATACCCAGATTTTCATTAAAATCTGAAGTTGAAAATCTGAGGAAAATATTTCCGAAGAACATCTATGCTGAAAATTTCAAGAAAATCCATTTTTTGAAAAAAATCAAGAAATATTTTCCTCAGATTTTCAACTTCTGATTTTAATGAAAATCTGGGTATAGATGTTGTTTTACATGCTGATTAAGGATTTCTAGTCAAATGACAGCATTTCGCATTATCAATGCCTCTAATTACTCCTAAGATTAATTATAATAAAATTAGTATGCTAATTACTCGACTAATTACAGGTATTTTTGGGTTTTAACCACTGATTCGTATTCAGCGTTCCGAAGAACATCTATGCTGAAATTCTCAAGAAAATCCATTTTTTAAAAAAAATCAAGAAAAATCCAAGGCCTTATGAAATATTTTGCTCAGATTTTCAACTTCTTCAGATTTGAATGAAAATATGCGTATAGATGTTATTTTACATGCTGATTAAGGATTTCTAGTCAAATGACAGCATTTCGCATTATTAATGACTTTAATTACTCCTAAGATTAATTATAATAAAATTAGTATGCTAATTACTCGACTAATTACAGGAATTTTTGGGTTTTAACCACAGATTCGTATTCAGCATACCACAAAACATGTATGCTGAAATTCTCAAGAAAATCCATTTTTTAAAAAAAATCAAGAAAAATCCAAGGCCTTATGAAATATTTTGCTCAGATTTTCAACTTCTTCAGATTTGAATGAAAATATGCGTATAGATCTTATTTTACATGCTGATTAAGGATTTCTAGTCAAATGACAGCATTTCGCATTATTAATGCCTCTAATTACCAATAAGATTAATTACAATAAAATTAGTATCCTAATTACTCGACTATTTACATGAATTTTTGGGTTTAGACCTCAGATTCGTATTCAGAATACGTAAAAGCATCTATGTTGAAATGCTCTAGAATATCTATTTATTGAAAAAAATCAAGAAAAATCTTTATGAAATATATTCCTCAGATTTTCAACTTCTTCTGATTTTAATTAAAATCTGGGTATAGATGTTATTTTACATGCTGATTAAGGATTTCTAGTCAAATGACAGCGTTTCGCATTATTAATGCCTCTAATTACTCCTATGATTAATTATCATAAAATTAGTATGCTAATTACTCGACTAATTGCATGAATTTTTGGGTTTAGACCTCAGATTGGTATTCAGAATACCTAAAAGCATCTATGCTGAAATTATCAAGAAAATTCATTTTTTGAAAAAAAATCAAGAAAAATCCTAACGAAATATTTTGCTCAGATTTTCAACTTCTTCTGATTTTAATGAAAATTTGGGTACAGATGTTATTTTACATGCTGATTAAGGATTTCTAGTCAAATGACAGCATTTCGCATTATTAATGCCTTTAATTACTCCTAAGATTAATTATAATAAAATTAGTATGCTAATTACTCGACTAATTACAGGAATTTTTGGGTTTTAACCACAGATTCGTATTCAGCATTCCGAAGAACATCTATGCTGAAATTCCTGGGAAAATCCATTTTTTTGAAAAAAAATCAAGAAAAATCAAAGGCCTTACGAAATATTTTGCTCAGATTTTCAACTTAAGATTTTAATGAAAATATGCGTATAGATGTTATTTTACATGCTGATTAAGGATTTCTAGTCAAATGACAGCATTTCGCATTATTAATGCCTCTAATTACTTCTAAGATTAATTACAATAAAATTAGTATCCTAATTACTCGACTAATTACATGAATTTTTGGGTTTAGACCTCAGATTCGTATTCAGCATTCCGAAAAACATCTATGCTGAAATTCTCAAGAAAATCCATTTTTTGAAAAAAATCAAGAAAATCTATGCTGAAATTCCTGGGAAAATCCATTTTTTTGAAAAAAATCAAGAAAAATCAAAGGCCATAGCCTTACGAAATATTTTGCTCAGATTTTCAACTTCTTCAGATTTTAATGAAAATCTGGGTATAGATGTTATTTTACATGCTGATTAAGGATTTCTAGTCAAATGACAGCGTTTCGCATTATTAATGCCTCTAATTACTTCTATGATTAATTATCACAAAATTAGCATGCTAATTACTTGACTAATTGCATGAATTTTTGGGTTTAGACCTCAGATTCGTATTCAGAATACCTAAAAGCATCTATGCTGAAATTCTCAAGAAAATTCATTTTTTGAAAAAAAATCAAGAAAAATCCAAGGCTCAGATTTTCAACTTCTGATTTTAATGAAAATTTGGGCATATATGTTATTTTACATGCTGATTAAGGATTTCTAGTCAAATGACAGCATTTCGCATTATTAATGCCTTTAATTATTCCTAAGATTAATTATAATTAAATTAGTATACTAATTACTCGACTAATTACACGAATTTTTGGGTTTAGACCTCAGATTCGTATTCAGAATACGTAAAAGCATCTATGTTGAAATTCTCTAGAATATCTATTTTTTGAAAAAAATCAAGAAAAATCCAAGGCTTAATGAAATATTTTGCTCAGATTTTCAACTTCTTCAGATTTTAATGAAAATACGCGTATAGATATTATTTTACATACTGATTAAGGATTTCTAGTCAAATGACAGCGTTTCGCATTATTAATGCCTCTAATTACTCCTATGATTAATTATCACAAAATTAGTATGCTAATTACTCGACTAATTGCATGAATTTTTGGGTTTAGACCTCAGATTCGTATTCAGAATACCTAAAAGCATCTATGCTGAAATTCTCAAGAAAATTCATTTTTTGAAAAAAATCAAGAAAAATCTTACGAAATATTTTGCTCAGATTTTCAACTTCTTCTGATTTTAATGAAAATATGGGTATAGATGTTATTTTACATGCTGATTAAGGATTTCTAGTCAAATGACAGCATTTCGCATTATTAATGCCTTTAATTACTCCTAAGATTAATTATAATAAAATTAGTATGCTAATTACTCGACTAATTACAGGAATTTTTGGGTTTTAACCTCAGATTCGTATTCAGCATTCCGAAGAACATCTATGCTGAAATTCTCAGGAAAATCCATTTTTTGAAAAAAATCAAGAAAAATCAAAGGCCTTACGAAATATTTTGCTCAGATTTTCAACTTCTTCAGATTTTAATGAAAATATGCGTATAGATGTTATTTTACATGCTGATTAAGGATTTCTAGTCAAATGACAGCATTTCGCATTATTAATGCCTCTAATTACTTCTAAGATTAATTACAATAAAATTAGTATCCTAATTACTCGACTAATTACATGAATTTTTGGGTTTAGACCTCAGATTCGTATTCAGCATTCCGAAGAACATCTATGCTGAAATTCTCAAGAAAATCCATTTTTTGAAAAAAATCAAGAAAAATCCAAGGCTATAGCCTTACGAAATATTTTGCTCAGATTTTCAACTTCAGATTTTAATGAAAATCTGGGTATAGATGTTATTTTACATGCTGATTAAGGATTTCTAGTCAAATGACAGCGTTTCGCATTATTAATGCCTCTAATTACTCCTATGATTAATTATCACAAAATTAGTATGCTAATTACTCGACTAATTGCATGAATTTTTGGGTTTAGACCTCAGATTCGTATTCAGAATACCTAAAAGCATCTATGCTGAAATTCTCAAGAAAATTCATTTTTTGAAAAAAATCAAGAAAAATCCAAGGCTCAGATTTTCAACTTCTGATTTTAATGAAAATTTGGGCATATATGTTATTTTACATGCTGATTAAGGATTTCTAGTCAAATGACAGCATTTCGCATTATTAATGCCTTTAATTATTCCTAAGATAAATTATAAAATTAGTATGCTAATTACTCGACTAATTACACGAATTTTTGGGCTTATACCTCTGATTCGTATTCAGAATACGTAAAAGCATCTATGTTGAAATTCTCTAGAATATCTATTTTTTGAAAAAAATCAAGAAAAATCAAAGGCTATAGCCTTATGAAATATTTTGCTCAGATTTTCAACTTCTTTAGATTTTAATGAAAATATGCGTATAGATGTTATTTTACATGCTGATTAAGGATTTCTAGTCAAATGACAGCATTTCGCATTATTAATGCCTCTAATTACTTCTAAGATTAATTACAATAAAATTAGTATCCTAATTACTCGACTAATTACATGAATTTTTGGGTTTAGACCTCAGATTCGTATTCAGCATTCCGAAGAACATCTATGCTGAAATTCTCAAGAAAATCCATTTTTTGAAAAAAATCAAGAAAAATCCAAGGCTATAGCCTTACGAAATATTTTGCTCAGATTTTCAACTTCAGATTTTAATGAAAATCTGGGTATAGATGTTATTTTACATGCTGATTAAGGATTTCTAGTCAAATGACAGCGTTTCGCATTATTAATGCCTCTAATTACTCCTATGATTAATTATCACAAAATTAGTATGCTAATTACTCGACTAATTGCATGAATTTTTGGGTTTAGACCTCAGATTCGTATTCAGAATACCTAAAAGCATCTATGCTGAAATTCTCAAGAAAATTCATTTTTTGAAAAAAATCAAGAAAAATCCAAGGCTCAGATTTTCAACTTCTTCTGATTTTAATGAAAATTTGGGCATATATGTTATTTTACATGCTGATTAAGGATTTCTAGTCAAATGACAGCATTTCGCATTATTAATGCCTTTAATTACTCCTAAGATTAATTATAATAAATTAGTATGCTAATTACTCGACTAATTACAGAATTTTTGGGTTTTAACCACAGATTCGTATTCAGCATTCCGAAGAACATCTATGCTGAAATTCCTGGGAAAATCCATTTTTTTGAAAAAAATCAAGAAAAATCAAAGGCCATAGCCTTACGAAATATTTTGCTCAGATTTTCAACTTCTTCAGATTTTAATGAAAATATGCGTATAGATGTTATTTTACATGCTGATTAAGGATTTCTAGTCAAATGACAGCATTTCGCATTATTAATGCCTCTAATTACTTCTAAGATTAATTACAATAAAATTAGTATCCTAATTACTCGACTAATTACATGAATTTTTGGGTTTAGACCTCAGATTCGTATTCAGCATTCCGAAGAACATCTATGCTGAAATTCTCAAGAAAATCCATTTTTTGAAAAAAATCAAGAAAAATCCAAGGCTATAGCCTTACGAAATATTTTGCTCAGATTTTCAACTTCTTCAGATTTTAATGAAAATCTGGGTATAGATGTTATTTTACATGCTGATTAAGGATTTCTAGTCAAATGACAGCGTTTCGCATTATTAATGCCTCTAATTACTCCTATGATTAATTATCACAAAATTAGTATGCTAATTACTCGACTAATTGCATGAATTTTTGGGTTTAGACCTCAGATTCGTATTCAGAATACCTAAAAGCATCTATGCTGAAATTCTCAAGAAATTCATTTTTTGAAAAAAAATCAAGAAAAATCCAAGGCTCAGATTTTCAACTTCTGATTTTAATGAAAATTTGGGCATATATGTTATTTTACATGCTGATTAAGGATTTCTAGTCAAATGACAGCATTTCGCATTATTAATGCCTTTAATTATTCCTAAGATTAATTATAAAATTAGTATGCTAATTACTCGACTAATTACACGAATTTTTGGGCTTATACCTCAGATTCGTATTCAGAATACGTAAAAGCATCTATGTTGAAATTCTCTAGAATATCTATTTTTTGAAAAAAATCAAGAAAAATCAAAGGCTATAGCCTTACGAAATATTTTGCTCAGATTTTCAACTTCTTCAGATTTTAATGAAAATATGCGTATAGATGTTATTTTACATGCTGATTAAGGATTTCTAGTCAAATGACAGCATTTCGCATTATTAATGCCTTTAATTACTCCTAAGATTAATTATAATAAAATTAGTATGCTAATTACTCGACTAATTACAGAAATTTTTGGGTTTTAACCACAGATTCGTATTCAGCATTCCGAAGAACATCTATGCTGAAATTCCTGGGAAAATCCATTTTTTGAAAAAAATCAAGAAAAATCAAAGGCCATAGCCTTACGAAATATTTTGCTCAGATTTTCAACTTCTTCAGATTTTAATGAAAATCTGGGT
The DNA here is from genome assembly GCF_036320965.1 of Panulirus ornatus. Taxonomy (NCBI): domain Eukaryota; kingdom Metazoa; phylum Arthropoda; class Malacostraca; order Decapoda; family Palinuridae; genus Panulirus; species Panulirus ornatus. The sequence continues at coordinate 13,758,380 of NC_092281.1, forward strand.
ATAGATGTTATTTTACATGCTGATTAAGGATTTCTAGTCAAATGACAGCATTTCGCATTATTAATGCCTCTAATTACTTCTAAGATTAATTACAATAAAATTAGTATCCTAATTACTCGACTAATTACAGGAATGTAATTCCAAGAAAATTCTTGATTTTTTTCAAAATATGGATTTTCTTGAGAATTTCAGCATAGATGCTTTTAGGTATGCTGAATACGAATCTGAGGTCAACACCCAAAATTTCATGTAATTAGTCGAGTAATTAGTATACTGATTTTATTATAATTAATCATAGGAGTAATTAGAGGCATTAATAATGCGAAATGCTGTCATTTGACTAGAAATCCTTGATCAGCATGTAAAATAACATCTATACGCAGATTTTCATTAAATCATGAAGAAGTTGAAAATCTGCGCAAAATATATCGTAAGGCTTGAATTTTTCTTGATTTTTTAAAAAAAATGGATTTTCTTCCAAACTGGCGTTCAGCAAGGAGAGACTGTTACCCTCACAGGCGCACCGTGTCCAGTGGTAGCAAACTAGCGTATCCCGCGAGAACCACAGGTCATCTGTGGTTATCTCCTATGTGTGGAGATTATGTATATATATATATATATATATATATATATATATATATATATATATATATATATATATATATATATATATCATCCCTGGGGATAGGGGAGAAAGAATACTTCCCATGTATTCCCTGCGTGTCGTAGAAGGCGACTAAAAGGGAAGGGAGCGGGGGGCTGGAAATCCTCCCCTCTCTTTTTTTTTTTTTTTAATTTTCCAAAAGAAGGAACAGAGAAGGGGGCCAGGTGAGGATATTCCCTCAAAGGCCCAGTCCTCTGTTCTTAACGCTACCTCGCTATCGCGGGAAATGGCGAATAGTATGAAAAAAAAAAAAAAAAATATATATATATATATATATATATATATATATATATATATATATATATATATATATATATATATATATATATATATATATAAAGAGAATGAAAAGTTTCTCAAGAGTTACTCGTGTGTCTCTGGAGGTGATTTTTTTAAAGTCAGGAATGTTATAAGAAGATGGAAAGATGTGAGGAGGAAGAGAATTCCACAGTCTCGCAGCTCAAGGAAAGACGGAAGTCTCACAAAGGTTAATCCCCGTGTGTCTGGTCCCCACTAGCAAACTATGGGAAGCAGCGGCAGCCAGACGTATGCTACGGGTCCAATTCCCTGGTGGTAAGGACTCACGAGAGTAGTGGCAGCAATAATAGCAATAGGACATGTGAAAGGCAGTAACATCAAGGTGGAGAGAGCATGGGATGGACGAAGAGAGGTGATAATTGGAGAACAAATGAAAGAGAAGTTTCTTACGTCTCTTCTGGTTAATATAAATGTGGAGGAAGAGGCACTCCAGATATACGGTTTGTACGGCACATTAGGGCGAACACAACTCCTGTCAACATGAAATAGTTGCTCAGAAGAAGAACAGTTACGGCATCACCACAACATCCCTAGCTTTTGGGAAGCATCCTTTGTGATGTAGATTATGTAGGATTTCCAAGACGAATTGCAGGATATGGTTGCATTCAACATGTTTATCTCACGGCAGTGCGAGGGTGTGAGCGAGTTTCTGGGTGAGGAAGAAATGATAGTTTACACCATCTAATCAACCAGCAAGTGTTATAGTTCATGAAATAACACTTTAACTCTGTTCAAAACACTACGAAAGAGGGACATATAAGTTCAGCTGAAAAACTTTCATTGGCCAGCACCATCAGTTATATATCTCCATAACTAAGTGAAGTCGAACAGTAAAGCAGACGCGAGGCTGGGCGGCGGTGTGTGTGTGGGGGACGAACCAGAAAGGAGGTGGAGGGCAGGAGAGGCAGGTGGTGCTCAACACACGTACCACACCCGCCCACCGCCAGTGGCCCCCAACACCTGGTTCTTGGCTCCCTCACTACTCCTCCTCCTCCTGCCACGTTATCCTCATCCTCCTCCTCCTCCTCCTCCTCCTCACTTTATTCCTGCTCAAGCGCTTCTGACACACCCACACGACTTTTTACTTACAGCGAGGCTATTTCCATCACGAAGGTAGTTTATACGTAAAAGTTTGACCTACCCTCTAGTCTGGAGGGAACTGCTATAACCTGAGGTTGTGCCAGGTACATCGACGCCTTTTCAAACAGCCTGACTGACCTCCTAAACGCACTTCCCCTAATACTAAAGATGGCGCAATAAAATGAACAAAATCTAACAGGTGAAATATGACAGAATATATTCATCTGCGACAAAGCTTTCCTTGTAAGGACTCGCTTTACAAGGCTGTTCGAGGCTGCAAGTTCGCCATTCATCATGCAAGTCCGGCAGACTTGGGGGGAAAAAAATATTATTTTCTCTCCACAGAAGTCCAGGGCTCTTCCCTCGGTGTCCCCACAACGTGCCGGTAGTACATCAAGCAACCCTGGGCCCCCCTGACATGCCAGCCGTGTTCATAAATGTCTCCTCCCGCCGCAGTCCTGCTCCTCACTGGACCGAACTTGCTCAGTCAAACCAGTCAAGTCTTGCCATCCCAGCAGGGGAGTATCTTTGTGTGCAAGTTCGCCATCAAGGTTTACATTTTACATGTGTGATGCGTCTCTCTCTCTCTCGTCTACTTTGTAATGTGTGCAGTTTTAAAACCTTCAGTTTGTAACAACCTTCAGTCTGTAACATCCTTCAGTCTGTAACATCCTTCAGTCTGTAACAACCTTCAGTCTGTTACAACCTTGATTTTATAACAACCGTCGATACAAACAGTCAAGGAGCTTCAAATATTTTCCAACTCCAATACCTTCCTTCTTCGGCTTCCAGTGGTGTTAAGTACACGGGAACATCACATACAGTCGGGGGAGGAACAAGTATTCTGAGCACCACCACCATCACCTCCACTGTTTCTGCACCACCACCACCTCCACTATTTCTGCAGGTTCTCAATCTTCAGCATGACCTTACCTCCGAAGATTTAACATTCCCTTTGTGGCGTTCACCAAAGGTGTGGTCGGTCATCTGCCATCATCTCTGTCATGCTGTGGTCCGGTTTCCGACCTGTTTCATAATGCGACTTGCGAAGGTGAGGTTTTCCACCACTGAACTTTACGGTTAGATATAAGTAAGAGGAACAGTGCAGGGTCCGGCACAGTACAGGGAATTCAACAATATATCCGCTGGGTTTTGTTGAGTTACCGTGCATACTACCCTTCGGAATAATTTTGCTTGAAAGTCGTAAAGACATCATTCTGCGTGTTCTTCAACCGGTGTGCGTTTCGTATATTATATTATCACTGTAATGTACATATATTCCCAGAGTACATCGCGAAGTCTGTGTCCACACTATCAGCCTTCTTTTCCCCCCCGACAAAATCACTTACGGTTCATATCATTCTGATGATGGAGGACCTGTGGGAAGGCTTTCCTGCACCTGTGTAGTCTGAATTCTATACTCCACACATTTCGTGATGTTTCACCTTAAAGATCTGGGAAATATCTTGGCGGCAAGTGACGTCAGTGCATCTGCCACGTTGGCTTCTGCAGTTCCTTTGCTCTCTGGTTTGTATCGAGGAAAGTGTGACTAGCATTTAGATTCTTATGGGATGATACCAGACTTGAAACTCCTTCTTCCAGAAGTAGTTTGCACGTCAGTGATACAAAACGCTAAACACGAGGTAAGAAGACGGGAAGGAAAGGAGGGGAAGACTATAATATAAATCACATCTTTTGCACGTCCAAGTATCTGGTGACCTGCACGAGTAATGCAACCTGGTCGTTCTTGCAGCCAAGACGCGGAAGCTATTTACCCGTTGCACGAGCCTTCGTAAGGGCTGTGGACACGTTCCTAGGGACGTGTAAGCGACGTTATATTATGAAGGAGAGTTCACGCGGTCACACAGCCACCACGTCCTGACACTACGCCGTTAATGTGACGGATCCCACGTGAATGTTGGAGGGAACAGGGTGATGTTTTCTGTCCCGAAGGAGTGGCGACGTTTCGATACACCAGGTGGTCATGGTCGTGACACCAGCAGGGGGGGGGGGGGGGGGATCGGAAGGGGGAAAGTGGGGGGGGGGGGGGTTGGATGACTGGCAGAGGGGAAGGTCAGGAGACGACGGGGGGATGGGGGAAAGCGCCTGTCATTAGCCTTCTTCACACACCTCTCGCTCTCCTCCCATCATTACCGCCTCAGGAATGCCACCACTCATCCAGCCAGCCAGTCAGTCAGTTCCGTTCCTCTATCTTCCAGCGCCTCAGGTATGCTGGGGGCTCTCACATACCATTATCTTCCCCACGACCTTTGGCTGGCTTTTGACCCCTGTGGCTCCTCGGAGGAAGACATGTTTACACCCACATGATTTAAAGACGACGTAATCACAAACCTGGCCGGGAGTATGTAGACTCCTTCCCCAAGTTTCCCCTCCGTGACGGCGACGTGATCAGCTCTAGACGTCTTACTACACCAGACAACGGTCAGGTCCGCCACTGTGGTAATGATGCTGGCGACCTCTGCCTCACCAGGTTTCCTCCTCTCCCTCCCACCAGCCCCACGACCGCAGGCTCAGCTGCTGGACTTCCCCTCTGCATTTTGCCGATGTATCTGCTGGTCACTTTGTCTACAGAGCCGTACTTTCACCCATCCGCCTCCCGCCCGCCGCTAAGTTAAACTTTGCCTTTTACAGCCGTACTCTTAGGCACTCAGTGGTTTGGTCTGCAAGTCACCCACAGCCTTTTATAGGTCACTAATTCTAAATCACATAATGCAGAATATTCAGCGAGAGGCGACGCGCGCGCGCGCGCGCGCGCGCGTGTGTGTGTGTGTGTGTGTGTGTGTGTGTGTGTCTGTGTCTGTGTCTGTGTGGCGACGTGTGTGTATGTAGGACATGAGAGACCACACATATAATGGGGGACGACTTAACAGTGCGCGGGTTCCGTGCACGAGCGTCACCCAGAGCGAGTCCTCTGACGTCTGGTCGTCGTCCTTCACGACTCACATCGGGGGGAGAGGACCGTAGCCTCGTGGTCGTACCCTGCCCGGGTAAAAGTATCTTTACACAACCCGTGCAAATGTTGAGGCAGACGATGCCTCGCCAAACTGAAGACCCGCTCACACCATCACGCGTTGCATCTCGTAACTTGTAATTGTTACCAATTGCATCTAGCTATACAAAGGACAGGTCTTCCCTTAATCGCACAGATGGAAATCTCGACCAAAAACAAAATATACGGAGGTGGAAAAAAAAAATATCGTTAACACTAAGGTCAGGATATCAAAGCCTCTAAGTCCAGGTTGTTCTTCGTCGAGTGCAACCGACCAAAGAGCGAGTTACCTCCCAGCCAGCCATTCCACTCCTCCTCACCTGTAGCCCACCTGATGCACGGGGTCGTCTGCCGTGCCGCGCCCTTCACCAACACAGAAAGAGTATCGGTCTGTCCCCAAAATATCTGAGTTAAGAGAGAGAGAGAGAGAGAGAATCGACGAACATGACCGAATGTGTTGTGGTCATGATCTCCGAGGTGACGTGGACCTCCGGAGAGAGAGAGAGAGAGAGAGAGAGAGAGAGAGAGAGAGAGAGAGAGAGAGAGAGAGAGAGAGAGAGAGAGAGAGAGAGAGAGAGAGAGAATGAGAGAGAGGGGGGGGACTGGTTTAGACAAGTCCCGGAACTTTGGTATCAATAAACATTCAGGAGACATTGCCAGCAAACAGTAACGGGCTCTAACCATCTGAGGAAGTTCCTGGCTCACTACGACCATCGGCTGAAGTGAATCGGTTTTCATACAACGCATGTCCACTGGTGACTCGGAAAGTTCTCGCTTATTGTTCTCTGTCTTGAGAGGTCGGTTACTGTTCTCTTGTTTACAATCTACGGAACGGTACACGTCCCCTAAATGGCTCCTGCTCTACCCTGGTCGATCACCTTACGGGGAACCACTTTCGCTGGCATCTCGTCCTTCCCCCACAGGTTGAACTAGTCGACCGGCGTCCTAGAGCAACACCCTCTCCTGCAGCACTGCAAGGCAGGGGTAGTGTGGGTGGGGAGGGGGAGCCGCCCCAGCCGGGGACAGAGGGAGAGAGGCCACAGCCCTGGTCACTGGGCAGCGGTGCGTGGCGAGATCTCGCACATCTGCAGATGGGTTGTCGGTCTTGTGGGCGACGTCTCGCCTCTCTACAGCAAGCTTAAGGGGAACTCCCAAAGGAAGATAGGGGGAGTGGAAGTGTTCCACGGGGGCTGGCGATGAAGATGACAGGTAGGCGAGACCCAGGAAGTGGAAGAGGGGCGTCACGTGCTTGTCTCCAAGCGTGCATGCGTGCGTGCGCACACCACAGCCACAACAGCAGCAGCGACAGGCATACAGGAAACATCTGCGGGTCGTCTGCAGATGGCGTTCGTCCCAGATCCTCTTACCCGTCGGCGGCTGAGGACCTCGGGAGGCGCACTCGGCCTGGCAGATGACGACGTGGTGGCAGCCGCTGGTGATCTTCCCATGGTTGGCTATACTTCCCCTCGGTCACGGGTGTGTGTGTGTGTGTGTGTGTGTGTGTGTGTGTGTGTGTGTGTGTACAGCCTGCAGGAGGATGTTCCAGGCGACACACTCTGCGGTATACACACACACACACTCCCAACCTCGGACTTCCATGACTTGAGTGCTGCTACCCTTACCACATCAGGTGTCTTAGGTCCGTCCCACAGTGAGAGGCTGTGCCCTTACTGCTTCAGAAAGACAAACACAAAGCCTTCACCTCACTACACATACTCGTCGAAATCTTCGCAAAAAATGTTACGTATATGCGATATAATGTATTCAAGGCAGAAAAACTGTTCGTTCTACAGCTGAAAGAGGGGAGAGAGACGGAGACAAATACCTATAATGTTTTTTTTTTTTTTACACACCACAGCATTTCCTGGGTAAACAGTACTTGTAAATTTGTGTAAATCAGTATGTAATCACTTACTGGTACGTGTAAATATCTCCGTTACCTGTCAGGGATCTGTCAACACTGCGCTCAGTCAGCAATGATCAGTTCACATGTGGAGGCCGAGTCGAGTTTGGACGGGCAGAGGTAACCACCCCAACCAACCCACCTGGGTTACTTTATATGTGTTCACCCATCGTCACAGTCAAGGGGGGTTAACTGCAGCTCGTGCTTCCTGTGGCCACGAGTCGCCGAATTTCACAGAGCGGAGGAGAGGCCATTACATAATACACGCGACCGTGAAATTCCTGACCAATGTATGTCCGTAGCGTGACCGTGGCGCGCCCACGGTGGGAACGCAATGCGTACGTGGTGTATAGGCTTGATGTGCGACCTGCCCGTTCACGCCCACGCGGTATGTCTGTGTGTGTACGTGGTGTACTGGGATGTACGTGTCGTGTCAGTGGACGTGCCTGGGAACAAGACGTGTGAGCGACATGTACGCGATGTCCCCTTCTTCAGGTGTTGTGCGCGAGATGTGGCCACGCATGTATGTAGTGTACATCGTATGTGTGTGTGTGCATCTGTCTCCTGGTATCCCTACGCTGTGCACCCACGTACGGCAGGAGCCGAGGCCAGGCCAGCACCTCACTGTGGCGCCCTGTAGCAAGCGGGTCAACCTGCAGGGAGGGACATCACGGACGTCACGACCGTCGAGGACTCACACACACACACACACACACACACACACACACACACACACACACACACACACACACACACCTCCCGTCCTCAGACGGAAGAGGACCTGGAGTCTGTATTTCTCCGATGTAGCCTCTACCATACCAGGTCGTCATAGAGCGTCCCCGGGAATACACGTCTGAGGAACTGGTCCTCATTTACGGTGTTCATCTTTCGACTTTAGTGATCAAAATCCGTTCTTAGACATTTAGGGGAGAGAGAGCGCGTCTATCGCGGGGGTGACGGAGGCAGAGAGAGAAAGAGAGAGGGACGGTGTAAATTAGCAGAGAGGGACGAAGATGGTGTAAAAGAAGAGATAGATAGATAGATAGATAGATAGATAGATAGATAGAGAGAGAGATATAGATGGATAGATAGATAGATAGATAGAAAGAGAGATATAGATGGATAGATAGATAGATAGATAGAGAGAGAGAGAGAGAGAGAGAGAGAGAGAGAGAGAGAGAGAGAGAGAGAGAGAGAGAGAGAGAGAGAGAGAGAGAGAGAGAGCGCATCTCAAGTAATGTCAAGAGACAGAGCTGTGGGTACACAAAGTCAGGAGAGAAGACAAAAAAAAAATGCAATAGAAGAAGAGTGTAAACAAAACGAAAAAGAAAAACAAACACGGCACACAATCAGGAAGGTCTTGCTGTAGAGACGGATGAGTCACGAGAGAGAGAGAGAGAGAGAGAGAGAGAGAGAGAGAGAGAGAGAGAGAGAGAGAGAGAGAGAGAGAGAGAGAGAGAGAGAGAGAGGAGGCAGGGAACTGTTAAGGAGGGGAGATATAAAACGATGAATGAAGGAAGGCATAAAGCACATAATGAAGGATGAACGTAAAGGAAAGAAGAAAAAAGTGAAGGAGGACGAAGAGCACGGAGTGAAGCAGCGAACGAAGGAAGACACACACAGTTGTGGATGACTGAAGGAAGGTAGGTAAGCCAGGGGTGTCCCGTCCGCCTGGTGAGGTGTAGACACGAGGAAGGTTCCCGGATGGCCTACAGCAGCGTCTGACCTCCGACCCTCCTAGGTTACTGTCCATGATCGCCCAGTCTCCCTCTCCTGCCAGCCAGCCTACATACCTGCCCAACCAGCCAACCTACACACCTGTCCAGGTGGTCAGCCTACACACTTTTCCAGCTAGGCAATCCATCTGTGCTTAGCCAGGCAACAAACTTCCTCAGCCAAGGCTACCCACCTGTTCAGCCAGGCTACAAACCTCCTCAGCCAGACTACACACACCTGTTCAGCCAGGGTACACACCTGTTCAGCCAGGCTACAAACCTGATAAGCCAAGCAACACACCTGTTAAGCCAGGCTACAAACCTCCTCAGCCAGACTACACACACCTGTTCAGCCAGGCTACACACCTGTTAAGCCATGCTACACACCTACTCAGCCAGGCCACACACCTGTTCAGCCATGCTACACACCTGTTCAGCCAGGCTGCACACCTGTTCAGCCAGGCTACAAACATCCTCAGCCAGACTACACACACCTGTTCAGCCAGGCTACACACCTGTTCAGCCAGGCTACAAACCTGATAAGCCATGCTACAAACCTACTCAGCCAGGCCACACACCTGTTCAGCCATGCTACACACCTGTTCAGCCAGGCTGCACACCTGTTCAGCCAGGCTACAAACCTGTTAAGCCAGGCTACACACCTACTCAGCCAGGCCACACATCTGCTCAGCCAGGCTGCACACCTGCTCAGCCAGGCTCCAATGTTTTCGAGGTAAAAAGATCAGTTCCGCAGGGAACTCTACTGTTTCTCACTCGTACATGACGCTGATGTAAACACGAGGCACAGTTCCATATCACCCTTTTCGCAGATGATATCAGAATGACTAGAAATTTCGTCAGTGGGAGACACGACAAAATCAATAGCAATCATAAGATATATCACTCGTGACATCAATCAATAAATCATATGAGCACAACTCTCTGTATACATTCGTGGCCAGTGACGGTATAATACAAAGACTGAAGCCATTACAAATAGCATGTGCGTATAGTGGAGAAATTTGAGGACGTGGATCAGTACGTACAAAGTGGGCCAGGATGGTGTCGTAGGCCTGTGGGTCGCGGACTTCAACAGCCTGACTGACTCGCGGAACAAGAGAGCAGCTTGGTTTCAGGGCGAAGGTTCACGGCGAAGAGAAGACTCATAATATGGCTTGGTAGACCAGGCCCTTGATACATGGGTGGAGAACAACAGCGTGAAGTATTCTTAAAGTATACGTATGGCTTACATAAGGTAAAGCAAACGTAATGGATACGTGAAATGAAATATACATTACGGTAAGTCGGGTCGTAGACGGCAGCTCTGAGGCACTCAAGTTAGCCAACAAGACCGCCTCGTCCCTCCACAAATGCAGAAACACGAGACAGGCGCACAGCAAATCCCAAACGTTATACTATGTACCTGAATATTACCAACAATGCCGTTCTGAGAACTTTATTCATAACATCTTAGCCATCAACATTTTCTTGGGATTCATAACACTCATTCGTGCGGCGTCGAGTGCGTTTGTCCACGCCGGATAATAACGAGTGGTAACAGTGGCTGGTCTTAACACGGTAGGAAGCGTCGGGGAAGTGCAGTCGAGAGTGACGTACACAGCTGATAATTACCAACACCACCACCACACTATCATCTCAATGACACACTCACCATTGCCACCGCTAAACTCACGTGCCGCCAGCAGTACTCTGGCCTCCACTACTAATGTCTTGCCTACCGTCCATAAGAACAACAGGTTATCCACAACCCTTATTCTATCCCCAGAGACATTATCAAATATATCAACATTATACCTGGGACACACCTGGGACATTCAGTTTGAGCCATGATCTCCATCTGTAATCCCACTACATCGTGAACACCACCACCAGCCCAGTACCTCCCGCCCACGGAAGTACCTACCTCCTGACCACATGGGTTCTGGCGGATCTCTCAGTGTTCTCTGTCGTCTTGTCTCTACGACTTCCCCTAGGGTACTGAGCTTGGTCAGGTCAGGTCGCCGGGTCATCTGATGGACCCGAGAAATTCGACCTGACCGGAAATGGCCAATGGGGCCGTTGTTGTCCGCCGTCTCACTCCACCGGACATGGAGGACACAGGTCGGTCACAGTCTACCGCTGGAACTTGAAAATGGTAACGTGCTAATATCATGACGCCTCATAACCCAGGCCACAGCCACCTCCAGGTTACTCGTGCCATCATGGCGAAAACCGTCGGTAACGTTACGTTGGGCCAGAACTCGCTGGGCCAACCCGGGGTACTTCAGAATTTCCTTTATCTCGACGGGGAGGCCGGAAACGACCGTTGCCGTCAGCCAACGGCTAAAGAAAGCAAACGCCCGGCGACGTGCGAGGGAGGAGTCGGAGACCGGCTGGGTACTCGCAGGAGCCAACGGACAAAGAGATGGCGACCGGTGACGCCTATACGAGGAGCCGACGACCTGCGACGTCCAAAGAGCCGACGACCCTATGAAGGTGCGGGGAGCTGGCCCACTCGGTCTTGCATCCTACACTAACGTTTCCAAGAGATCCTCCTCTCGCAGCCTCCCTACCCACCCTGTTCGGGGGCGCCGAGCGACCCCCTCACCTCGTGGACAAGGCAGCTGTTCAGGGCGAGGACGTCCTCCCGTGGATATAAAGCCACACGTCATCATCCATCTACCAGTGGGCCCTACATACCCACCCACACTTCACCTCACTTCAGCTGCTGTGAAGAGCAGAGCAAACACTATCACAAGACTTTCTCAAAGTCTGTGCATCATCGAACTGTGGCTCTTGGTCTGTGCATCAGAGAATCCCTTGTCTTGGTATGTCTTCACGGACGTTCACAACCTTTGTGTATCTGCACATTTGATCTAGAGATACAGTCATTCACACAACATATACACTTATTATTCTGTCTTGTACAGGAGGCAATATGAAACATGATAACGTAATTCTAAAAGCAATTTACACACGCTCTCCTTCTCTCCCTCCCTCCCTCACCCAAGCCCCTCCCTCCACCAGTACCCCAGACGCCCGCACCGGACCGTTCACGGGGACAAAGACACCACCGCTCTCCCAGGCCAAGCCCAGGTGAGCGGCACCAGGAGGTGGTTGGGCCCAGGTGAGAGGCGGCAGGAGGTGGCTGGGGCCAGGTGAGAGGCGGGAGTAGGTGGCTGGGGCCAGGTGAGAGGCAGCTCTAGAGATGGCTTGGAGTGTTGTGAGAGGCAGAGGAGGTGAGCGGCGGCAGGAGGTTGCTGAGCCAGGTGAGAGGCAGCAGGAGATGCATGGGGCCCCAGGTGAGAGGCAGAAGGAGGTGGCTGGGGCCAGGTGAGAGGCAGCAGGAGATGCATGGGGCCAGGTGAGAGGCAGAAGGAGGTGGCTGGGGCCAGGTGAGAGGCAGCAGGAGGTGCCTGGGGCCGGGGAAGGAACACCTGGGACGAACACAGTAATCGCCTCCTCCCCAGCGTCTACCTCTCATCCATAATTTACCAGTTTCCTGCTCATGACCCTCACTCACCGTAGCTCACCTAAGACCTTCCTTTTTTTTACACACAGAAGACTCCTTACCATACGCATTCCTCACGAAAGACACGCGAAACACTCCTTACCACACGCATTCCTCACGAAAGACACACGAAACACTCCTCACCACACGCATTCCTCACGAAAGACACGAGACACTCCTGACATTATACGTTGCTTACGACGGTTATCTCAACTGAATTCTGGACCCCAGAAGTGCACATCATCACTATTCAATTTACAAAGAAAAAACAAAAACTCAGTTTGAAACGATAATGAATCGCGTGACCTGGTGATGACGTCAAGTAGGACCCCTGACCTTGTCCATCACCTCATGCCTCGACGCCACAAAATGACCTGATTAGGGGGCGTTACTGCGCCCGTCTCCACCCTCCACCTCTCCCACGTGGCGGGTAACGAACCAGGCTTTACCTACAGGGAACCACGTGTACTGTTCCTCCATCTGATATCTACCTATCTATCTATCTATCTATCTATCTATCTATATATATATATATATATATATATATATATATATATATATATATATATATATATATATATATATATATATTTTTTTTTTTTTTTCAAACTATTCGCCATTTCCCGCGTTAGCGAGGTAGCGTTAAGAACAGAGAACTGGGCCACTGAGGGAATATCCTCACCTGGCCCCCTTCTCTGTTCCTTCTTTTGGAAAATTAAAAAAAAATTGAGAGGGGAGGATTTCCAGCCCCCCGCTCCCACCCCTTTTAGTCGCCTTCTACGACACGCAGGGAATACGTGGGAAGTATTCTTTCTCCCCTATCCCCAGGGATAATATATATATATATATATATATATATATATATATATATATATATATATATATATATATATATATATATATATATATAATTCTTGTTTTTCTCTTCTACAACCTTGATCTCCGTCTCCCACGTTAGCGAGGTAGCGCAAGGAAGAGACGAAGAAAGGCCCTATTCCCTCGCATCCATCCTCCAGTTGTCATATACAATGCACAATAACTACAGCCTCCTATCCACACCCAGGAGCTCCAGGCCCTTCCATGGTACATATATATGTGTGGAGGGGTAGTCGCTCTTCAGCAAAAAGTTCAATCAATTTCCTTCATCAACACTTCACAATACACGGCATGTTTCACGGAGGAAATCCACCTCATCAAGCGCAATCCATTCACAAAAAAAAACTTCACATCCCAACCCAAGCAAACAGGTATGTGTGCGTAACACCACCCTGTTACCTGCCCCACCAAGCCCGAGAGTCGGGCTGTGACGAACCTTGGTGAATTGTTTGCCCCTGATGAGGCACACTTCCTCCATCAAATATGTCGTGCATTGTGACGCGCTGATAAAGAAAATGGATTGAATTAGGTGAACTCCTGGCGAAGAGCGATTGATTACCTCTTCATCCCCTCCCTACAAACCCTGATCGCCGTCTCCCGCAAAGCGAGTCAGCGCAAGGAACACCCTCCTCTTCCTCCTCCTCCTCCTCCTCCACCTGACCCATTTCATCATCAGTGTGGGACAGTCGTCACAACTAGTGTGGTGGGTCAGTGTGGTCTGCCAGGCCCTCCTCAACCATCTCACCCAACCTTCATGGCTCATCCGTCGCCCGACTACGGCCCGGTGTTCTCCCAGCTTCTATCCCCCCAATCCCGTCACTCTACCCTCCACCTATCCACCCGTCACTCTCCCACACTCCTCATTCAACTCTCCACCACCACCACCAGCCCCCATCGCCCCACTTCCGGCGAGGCAACACAACTCGCATAAAGAAATGAACACTCAATCTCTCGGGACAAAGAGGGTAATTTATATATATATATATATATATATATATATATATATATATATATATATATATATATATATATATATATATATATATATATATTCGCCATTTCCCGCGTTATCGAGGTAGGGTTAAGAACAGAGGAAAGAAGGGGGAAAATGCTCGCTTGGCTCCCATCTATCTTTCTGCTTTTGGAAAAGTAAAAACTGGAGGGGAGGGTTTCCAGCCCCCTCCCCCCGCTCCCTCCCCTTTTACGACACGTAGGGAATACGAGGGGAATATTCTTTCTTCCCTATCCCCAGAGAGAGAGAGAGAGAGAGAGAGAGAGAGAGAGAGAGAGAGAGAGAGAGAGAGAGAGAGAGAGAGAGAGAGAATCATATACGATATACAACAGCCACGCTTCCTTTCCAGTGTAAAGTCTAATCTAAAATTCAAATGACACAAACAGCTGTGAACATAATATAGGTCACCCTAACGGAAGGTACTGTAGTAAGGTGTGTGTGTGTGTGTGTGTGTGTGTGTGTGTGTGTGTGAAGAGTTGCCAGTATGCAAATTACTTATCGGACAGTTAATAATAATGAGCCACTCAACGTAATGGTACGAGTCTTTTACATGAGCACCTGAGAACCTTGTGGGCTACGTAGAGCCAATCCCTGCAGACGTTTAATTCCATTCCAATACATGCGCACGACGGGTCTCGTATACAACTGTGTACACACGGTGTGATGTCCTAACATACACAGTCAGCCAGCCAGCTGGGCCGCTCCTCCGCGAGGCCCTGCAGCATTCGGCGGTGCATCGTCCAAGGGAGACCCGTCAGGTGGTGAGTTTTGAGGCGGCGGAGGCAGGTTCGTCCGGTGTGGGCGTGTTCGTCCAGTGGCGAATCGTCCAATGGGCGAATTCGTCCAGTCAGCAAGTGAATTATCATACCGAATCGTCTGGTGGCGATTTCTACTCGACGATAATTCGTCCGACGATCGATGCTCGGCTCCCGAGTCATCCCCGGGCGAAGCGTCCGGTGTTAAAGATCATCGGACGACCGTCGTTTCGTCCGGCGGCGGAACCGTGGTGCGTGCGAGCCGGCGTGTCGACCTGACCCATCGACCTGACCAGCTGCTGCCGTCGGGTCCTCACACACACACACACACACACACACACACACACACACACACACACACACCGGCCACACCTCCAACCGTCGGAACTCACCTGGAGCACCAGCCGGGGGCTTCGCCTACCACCACGAACTCACGTCGGAGACTCAAAGAGACTCCGGTAGGGAGGAGTGCTGCTGCTGCTGCTGCTGCTCTCTCTCTCTCTCTCTCTCTCTCTCTCTCTCTCTCTCTCTCTCTCTCTCTCTCTCTCTCTCTCTCTCTCTCCCCCCTGTAAGACCGTGCAACATGCCTGAGGTGGTCTCAACCGACTGGGTATCCAGCAGCGAGGAGCAACCCGACTAATGACATCCAGGTGTGGGGAGGAGCATCTGTTTCCGGGCGGAGGGACCACGGAGGTAGAGAGGGCCGGCCGGAGCACCTGGCTGGGGCGGGCGTGGCCCTCCAGATGGTCGAGGTAGGGCATCCCGAAGCCACCCCCACCACACAGGAGGGAGGAGGAAAGATGTCCGTGAATGAACATCTGACGACGTGTTTTGTGAACGAAGACGTGAAGGCCATTCACCAAGTTTCCCCACACGGGTAGAGGCCACCTCGACGACCACACCCACCTGGTGTTAAGGCAAGGGATGGAGCCATAACTGGAGGATAATTAGTGACGAACTGTACCTTGGTCGTAATAACAAGGATACATGAGGGAAAACTTCACGTCACGCTTACATGTACCGGTACATTAGCGCGTCCCGCCCACTGTCTGTTGCACATGGTGACGTCACACGCCCGAAAGCCAATAAGCGCCGACCACAAATAACAGAAATTTTGTCTTTGATGATAACTAATGATCCTAATGGCGTCCTAGCTACGTCTCTTCGTTGTATATCAACTGACTGATATATTTCTCCCTTGTGTATCCCCTGATGGTGTGATTATTACACGGAAGTGCACTTGGGAACTTATCGCGTTTCATATATATATATATATATATATATATATATATATATATATATATATATATATATATATATAATTACATGTTTCTACAAGAGCAGGATTTAGCTGATACAAACGACAAATGCTTGTAGAAAGCAGCGTGCCATTCCTGGTACTACAATGTACGCCAAAGAATTCTCTTTCACAGTTGTCCTCGTCAGGAGGACACGAGAAAATCATTAGAGTAAGAAAATAATGACTTGAAAGTCTCAATGAGTTACACGCAGCTGATAAATCATTATCGTGTACACGGGAAACACTTTGACATTTGAGTTTTCTTAATGTAACTGATGATATGACGCAAGCAAAAACCATGACCTGAGAGGAAAAGAAAAAAAGAGTGCGAGAGAAAAAGAAAATGTGAGTAATTACTGCTCCTTAGGTGTTTGCAGACCTGACTCTTGAAGGCGGAGAGGTTAAAAAGGAAGAGGGAAAGGCAAACGAAGGAAGAGAATTCACAGCTTCGATGTACGAGGAAAGGAGGAGGCATCACAATGGTCAATCTTCGTGTGGCAGAGCTTCACACAGAAATTAAGGGAAGCAACAGCCAGTCGCGTGCCACGGCTCCAAGCCTCACTGACTGGGATACAAGTAGACACCTCGCCTCTTTTTAAACACACACTTACTAATACTAACAGACACATCAAGTGACTGAAAAGGTTGTGAACGATCACAGGATATACATATATACAGGCAAAATCCCAGATGGATCCGGCTTGTACTCTTGGGCATTAGGGCCTGTGTCCTCTCACCAAGTGAAACAGACAGCTGGTCGGCTGCTGTACCGGTAAGTCTCACTGAGACGAGAAATCTTAACCCGTTCATTTATCTAATTACGACGGAGAAGTTTCCCCACTGTAACTAACATTGTCCTTTCTAACTCTTGGTCGATACACACCAGCCATCACGAGAAATGTATGACCTTCCCATAACGGGCGAGCGAAGCCCTGGTACGGCCGCCTCTACAGTGCTCCACCATTTATCTTTACTCTATTTGTGACGAGCTGTCGCGTGCGTCAACACTGCAGCAGTCGCTTCTCTGTCAAGAGATCCACGTAGCCCTAAACTCCTCGTGATGCAGCAGCGTCGGTCTGGGTAGCAGCTGGGCAGGCTGGCGGGCTGCGTCTGCCGTCAATAAAATGGAACAATGATGACATGAATGACGGCAGGTGACGCTGCTGCCGAGCAGTGGGCGTGGCCCCGCCCGCGCTTAACAAAGGCCCCCCCCAAACACTACACCAGGTGAGAGCTCCCTCTTCCCCCTTCCCCACACACACCTCTTCCCCAACGCCGGAAGTGTGGGCCGGGTGCGAGGGTCGTGGGCCAGGTGAGGAACCCATGAACCATATCACCCGGACCCAAACACTAGGGGACCACACGCCTCTCCTGCAGCAGCACGATGATCGACCCCCCCTCTCTCCCTCTCCCTCTTTCTCCCCCACGACAACAGCCTACTGACCCAGAACACAGACTGAGTGTTGTGCAGGCGTGAGCCACGGTGATGATGCACCTTAAAACCTGACCACATCACAGTGGCGGGCAGCTCCTTCCTTCCCTCACTTTCACTCAACTCTCAGTGTGAACCAAACCTGTTCCACACTCACAAAGTAGATTACGTTCACCTGAAGTGCTTCACGGTCGTAAAAACTCGTACCATAACGAAAACTGAAAGGCTGAAATTCCCATTTTTTTTCTCTCTACTAAGGTTACAAAATTCGGTAATAAACGTGCGAACACGAAAGAAGGGGAAAAACATAAGATATGCAAAGTTGCGACAAGTGGGTAAACGTTACGACACACATTAGTAACTCACGAATTAGGTTACCCGCGGCCTTTTAAGTTGACGCAGTCCTCATACCGATATCATTATATCTCTCACGGAAACGCATCAGAATAATTAAGAAAAAGAAAAGGAAATTGACCCTGAAGAAGACAAGACACCATGACCGCCAGTACTATGGCTGCCCATAACGCTGCCACGGTCCTCACCGTCAGAATCACTCAATGAGACAGCCTTGCTGACCACGTACGAGGGTGGGAGAGGATGCGGAGGCTGACGGCCCCATGGCGCCGTGGGGGATATCGAAAACGTGTGAGGAGCGACGACGAGGGTAGGTGGGTGAGGGAAGGTAGTGGGTGAAGGGGGGGTGGAGGAAAGGGAGAAGGGGGGTGGAAGATCGAAGTGGAAGGGCTCCCCTCCATAAATACGGTTATGGAGGGGAGGGGAGTGAGAGAGGGAGGGAGAGTGGGTTGTTGTGGTGGACAAACAAGAGGAGGCTGGTGGGGGAGGAGAGGGACAAGGGGGGAGTGGGGGGAAATGCCGGAAGTGCCGTGTATGGCGCGTTAAGCGACCGAGAAACAGGAACGCCACACGTGAGGCTACACACACTCCTGTGGAGCGGCACACACGACACATTCCACCCACCCGGACCTCCACAGCCAATGATCAACCCACTACGGCAACCAATGATCAACCCACTGCAGCAACCAAAGATCAACCCACTGCGACAAGCAATGATCAACCCACTGCAGCAACCAAAGATCAACCCACTACGGCAACCAATGATCAACCCACTGCGGCAAGCAATGATCAACCCACTACGGCAACCAATGATCAACCCACTGCGACAAGCAATGATCAACCCACTGCAGCAACCAAAGATCAACCCACTACGGCAACCAATGATCAACCCACTGCGGCAAGCAATGATCAACCCACTGCAGCAACCAAAGATCAACCCACTACGGCAACCAATGATCAACCCACTGCGACAAGCAATGATCAACCCACTGCGGCAAGCAATGATTAACTCACTGCGGCAACCAAAGATCAACCCACTGCGGCAAGCAATGATCAACCCACTGCGACAAGCAATGATCAACCCACTGCAGCAAGCAATGATCAACCCACTACGGCAACCAATGATCAACCCACTACGGCAACCAATGATCAACCCACTACGGCAAGCAATGATCAACCCACTGCAGCAACCAATGATCAACCCACTGCAGCAACCAATGATCAACCCACTGCAGCAACCAAAGATCAACCCACTGCAGCAACCAATGATCAACCCACTGCGGCAAGCAATGATCAACCCACTGCAGCAACCAGTGAAGTTAAAAGGTTGGAGATGTGAGAAAAAGAAAAAACGTGCGGAAAAACTTCTTCATGAGCAGCGTTACTTACCAGCGGGTTAAATTACCGTTAGATATCATCAGAGTGAAGACCGTCCATGCATTTACAACAGAGCAGCGAGACAAATACGTCAGTGCTAGCAAGTCAGTCAGCCTGCTCGGGCGTGACACTGTAATAGGCAGGTATGTCACCATTTTTTTTCTCTCTCTCTCTCCAGTCACGGCTATCGCATATCTTCCGCAGGGCTTCCAGCTGGGCAAGTTAGACCACGATAGGTTTTCCCTTCGTCCTGTCTTCTAACTTTTGCATGACGGTATCCTCTATCTATACTTCATGATATTTCTATCTTCTCCTATACTACGTGACGTTTCTATCTTCTCTCTATACTACATGATGTTTCTTCAAAGGTAATATTATCCTGCCGGCTGATGTGCTGGTAGGGTGGAGACAGAGAGGCCTTCTTGAGTTTCCTGACTCCCTCTATGTACATAAGCAACCTTGGATACCCCTCTACTCTCCTACACCTTCCTTACGGACTCATCATATGTTCTGGTGTCTGTCTTTCCCATATACCATATCCTCACTTCCAGCTGTTGATTAACCTCCTGAAGCAGACAACCCTTCTCTCCAGCCTGTGATTAACGAACAGACGTCTCTTTGCTCCTGAGATTAACGAACAGACGTCTCTTTGCTCCTGAGATTAACGAACAGACGTCTCTTTGCTCCTGAGATTAACGAACAGACGTCTCTTTGCTCCTGTGATTAACGAACAGACGTCTCTTTGCTCCTGTGATTAACGAACAGACGTCTCTTTTGCTCCTGTGATTAACGAACAGACGTCTCTTTGCTCCTGGGATTAACGAACAGACGTCTCTTTGCTCCTGTGATTAACGAACAGACGTCTCTTTGCTCGCTCACACACGGTATATGTGTAAGCAACAGAACCGAAATATCTTGTCCTCCTCCCCTGTCTGCTCAAAGAGTAAATAGCCTACAGGTCTCTCCAGAGTTAAGAATACTAACTATATAGTTCCTTCTTTGTACTGCGACGCTGTGCAGTGGTAACATTCTCACCTCCTTCCCAACACCCATGACCTGTCCTCCTTCAGGAGTCGGGCTTTCCACTTCCTCACAAACACGTGAACAAGGTCACTATTTTCTCTACTTCTTCTTCTCCCCCTTCCATTCTTTTTTTCCCTCCATTTATTCTTTCCCTTCCCGTATTTTCTCTCTATTTCTTCAACCCTTTCCTCTTCCCCTACAGGGAAAAAAGGTACATTAGTTTAGAAAAAACATTCTAGACCACAAAGACCTCTCAGTCAGAGAGAGATCCATCATATCTACAAAAACAAATCGAACATTCTAACTCACCAGACTTAAAAAGACACCTGGTCGATCGATACCCAGCGTACTTATAGCACTACTACGAGTGTCCTTCCCGCCCACACTGACTAACGTATCATTACACCTGCACCACTGGGTAACCGCCTTGAGTCTCTCGTTCTTATAGCACCTGGTACTTCTACAGCGACCGCTACCTTAAGTTGTCTGAACGGATCACAGTCATCCACGATTTCTCAAATACCGTATCACATGTCGGCCAGATATATTAGAAAACTGGAGTAAGCAGGAGTACCCTGACCTCCTCCTCCTGTTAACCTAGTTCTTTAAGGCTTGTTAACTTTAAAAGTCATACGACTGTGATTATACCGTTGTTATGCCCTGTTTAGAATCTATAAACACACAAGTCGTACTGAATATCTTCCTAGTATTACGTGACTGTGACCTCGAATCCTAATTCAAGAGAATGGTCTTCGTGCCCCTACCTTAAATACTGTGTTCAGGATTGGTTCCCCAGCCTGATAAGAAAAGAAAAAACACCACAGAACGGGTACAGCATTACTGGTACAAGGATCAAATCCTACAAAAGTCATCTAGACAACCTCAACGTAGTCACCTTAGAAAAGAGAAGGTTAAAAGACGATCGAATGCGAGTACTCGTGATTATCAAAGGTTGCGACATTCTGGATCTGTGCATGTATTTATGGCTAGGTCAGCCCGATTTCACCCGAAAATATTTGTGAACTCGTAGGTAAAAGCTTTTTGGACTCGAACGAGGCAAAAGCAGTTTTCCTTCAGCAAGATAGTAGCATAAGGAATGACTTACGAACATAACAAGTTGAAAGTAACAAAAAAAAAAAATTAAAACAAGTTTAAAAATACAGACTTAAGAGGCACTAGACGAACACCTGGCCTCAAGTCCAGGACTGTACTCATTCGTGCCACTGAAAAAAATAGAGAGAGAAGTTACGTTTATGCTCTCTCTCTCTCTCTCTCTCTCTCTCTCTCTCTCTCTCTCTCTCTCTCTCTCTCTCTCTCTCTCTCTCCACTAAGCTCTCATGTTTCTCATTTCTCCCACCGTCGTAAACAACCTAAAAAAAAAAAAAAAAACAGTGGTCTGTAGCTCTGCATTTCCTTGCGATCACCGTAATTTGCCTGAGCAACTTTGAAAGTTACGCGTAAAAATACTCAGCCATTAAAGTCAAGGATGTGGGTAATGGAGCACTCACTGACTCCCTCCCTCCCTCACTCACCTGGCCATCAAATGGACAACGGTATGCACTGCAGCCTCACTACTTTCGTCAAGGACCGAGACGGAAAACAAAAAGGAATATAACGAAAGGTTACTCGCATCTGAAAAAAGTCGAGAGTCGTTCAAATTCCTCGATTACCAAAGAGGAAGGTAGATCCGCCCACCATGGCCCGCGCCAGGTGGGGGCGCCTACTGCCGGCCACGGGTGTGGGTGGCGGAGGGCGCGGGGCCTCGCCGCGGGACACACACTCACACACACGACACAGACGCCGCCGACCTTTGGTAATTCCAGCCAGCAATAGATGTGTGAGGCGTGTCATCCACACGACCAGGTCGCGCGCCCAAGGACTCGACTAAGCAGTGCTATGCTCGTCACCGCTGGTGGTAGGACGGGCTAGGGGGCGTCAATCCCCCCCCCCCCCCCTCCCCCTTAGATATAACATGGCACGTGTCATGTAATCCACCGGAGAGAGAGAGAGAGAGAGAGAGAGAGAGAGAGAGAGAGAGAGAGAGAGAGAGAGAGAGAGAGAGAGAGAGAGAGAGAGAGAGAGAGAGGGATACAATACTCGTGATGCCCTACAGTACATGATACACCGAACAGTCTTCTCATATTACACCATTTTCTTAGTACATGCTCGCCTTTCCCGCCATAGTAAAGCACTTAATCGCCTTTTAAGACGTGAGGGAGATACGTTCGTATCATTCTTTCTTCCCATCGAGGACGAAACACTTGACCCAAGTCAGTCGATCTCGTTCACTCCTGCGGCAAGTGGACGCATCACCAGACGGCCATGAAGGTGTGGGTCTCAAGGAGGGGAGTCTGCTGCAGCCAGGGAGCCCACCAGGAGGCCATGAAGGTGCGGGTCCCAGGGAGGGGAGTCTGCTGCAGCCATGGAGCCCACCAGGAGGCCATGAAGGTGCGGGTCTCAGGGAGGGGAGTCTGCCGCAGCCAGGGAGCCCACCAGGAGGCCATGAAGGTGCGGGTCTCAGGGAGTGGAGTCTCGCGCAGCCATGGAGCCCACCAGGAGACCATGAAGGTGCGGGTCTCAGGGAGGCGATGACCAGGCCGGCGCGGCGCGGCGCGGCGAGGGCGTCAGACCGCCGCCCCGGGGATTCCAGTCATCACTCGAGACTTTCACCGTCGGTGGCGCTCAACGGGCGAGCAGTCACACTCGCGAGCTAGGAGGACCAACTCCAGATGCAGACAAGATGCCCAGACATCCCTTGTCGACCACAATGGCCAAGATGACGTCAAAGGAGACGTTTAGCCACGATGACGTAGGTCTCAGAGATGGTGTAAAAGAACGAATGAATTATGCGGACGTCACTGACAGCCGTAGATGATGACGTCGACGATGTTCAGACAAGTGTGATGGAAGACTTCAGTATGAGAGAGAAAAAAAGAGTGAGTTTCTCCCTCGTTGCGCCAGATGTCGCTATAACACCGGAAAAACCACAAAAATAGACGGGAACGATGATTAACGACTCTCTAGGCGACAGATTTCACGTTGCCCTTTGGGGCGGAACGTAAACAACTCATTGTGTGTCTCTGGCACACGTCTCACACATGGAATGAACCGGAGCGATAACTAACCCCCCCCCCCCCAAACACACACACACACATACATAAAGACGTAAACCCGCGTCGTAAACCCAGTTCTCCCGCCCGGGCACACCTCACTTCTCGTTATCAGCACTTCCTGTCACACGAATGACGCCTCCATAAAACCAATGGGCTGAGAGTTCTCACATTAGCGCAAAAAAATGAGCAATGTTTTCCCGCCGCAGTTACCTGAACAATAAATACACGTCACCCACGAGGGAAGAGCTGGCTTCAGAAGGAGGTCTAACCTCAGCCTCGTCAGTGCAGCACGTCCCTTCGTCGTCTTCCGCGAGAGGCCTTCTCTAAGGGGGTGTTGCTCTACACCCCACTCTCCCATCCTCCTGACCACGTCCTCCTGAACACACGTAGTTAATA